>NC_041383.1:397428466-397448275 GCF_002162155.2 Triticum dicoccoides | reverse complement strand
GAAGTAGGAGAGCGAGTTGTTCATGTTTAAAAGGCACACTGCACTAACTACTCACTTTTTCCCAAGAACCGCTCTCTTCTTTTGCGTTGCTGCATGACTGGCCATGCATGTAGGATTCATATGCCCGCCGACCACTGCATGCACCTGGTTTGTTACTAGGCCTATTTAGTAGGGTGGTTATGGAGTAAATTAAGGAGATTTATTTTCTCTGTGTGCATACACCAAATTAGAGGATGCGGTACTGAATGCAGACACTCACATTAAACTAACATTCAGAAGAACAAAAGTTCAGCATGTCTATGCATCTCAATGATTCACCATACTATAACCAATATACAAAACTGTGATAAGGTGTGGAAATAAAGAAAATCGGTCGATGCTTCTCTAAGCAAAGGGCCTCCCTGCGCACGCATTAATTTCCTGGGCATGCTTGTTTCTTCTCAATGTTGCGACCACTTTGAGCATGTTGGCAACTCCACAGCTATCTAGCTGCCTCATCTTGCAATTGATGCTGACACATTTGCAGCAAACACATGAGGCAATAGAGATGACTCAACATGGGTCCATATTATGCAGTTCCCCTGATATCCTATTCATTGTCCTGAATCTGAAAAGATAGGAAAACAGTAGCTATACTTAAACGGTGTTGCAAAACAGTAGCACATATCAATAGCTCGGCATGACAAAACACGATCATCTAGACGAAGGGGATACTGACCTGCCTGAGGAAGATTACATATAATTTCATAAGTCCTTGGTTGATTTCCACCTTCGGCTGCACTGCTTGTTTGCTCCTCCAGACATGACAGGATCGTTCCGCACTGCATTCAGCAAGTCAACGTATGAATAAGCTAATTTCATCTTGCGGTGGTCATTGTACCTAGTTACGAATGTAGGAATACCTGGAGCACCATGAGGTTAGCTGACAGCAGGTAGATGCAGCCATATAAATTTTGTGCGGTGCTACCAAAATTGAGGTTTGTATCCCTTCCCGTTATGAGAATTCTTCTTGAAGTTGGTAGAATGTGACGGCTTGTTCTTTGCATCAAACTTGCCTTTCCCCTGAGATTTGTTCTTGTTGTTTTGGGGCTGGTTGGGCTGGAAGTTCTTCTCGTGTACCATGTGGGCACTAGAAGCTCCCTCGGCGACCCGAGCACATGTGTCTTTTGCTCTCGCCTTCTCCTCAAAATCAAGAGTGCTAATGAGATCCAAAACAGAAAACTCATGTCTCTTGTTTTTCAGAGAAGTAGCAAAATCGTTCCACGAAGGTGGAAGCTTGGCAATGATGGTCCCAGCAACAAATTTTTCCGGCAACACACACTTAAAGTACTCAAGTTCCTTAGAGAGTGACTGTATCTCATGAGTCTGCTGAACAACAGAGCGCTCATCAGTCATCTTGTAGTCACAGAATTGCTCCATGACGTATAACTCGTTGCCAGCGCCCGAGGGCCCAAACGTGGCCTCGAGCGCAGCCCACATGTCTTTGCCGCTGTCAAACAACATATACGAATCCACAATGGAATCGTCAAGAACACTCAGCAGGGCGGCTTTGAAGAGGGTATCCATGTTCTGAAAAGCTTCCTGTTGTGTAGGACTAAGATCGCCCTCAGGCTTACCTTTAGTGGCGTCATAGCAGCACATGATCTGAAACCAATATACTGCTCTTGTGCGCCACCTTTTATATTGCACCCCCTTAAAAGTAGGCGGCTTCAAAAGCGCAGCAAAACAACTCGGAGTAAATTGCCTGTGATCAGGTTTTTGGATTGGATTGTTGAGTATATGAGCAATTTAGTATGAGATTTAATCCGAATCAGTAGTAAATAGATCATGACGACAATTGCAAACATCAAAGTAATGATGCGGACTAAACCAGGAGGACAGAATCACATACTGTACAACGGGAGCAGAACCGATGTGGTTGATGTTGTCACTCATGTCGTTGATGAAGAGGTTACCGAGGTCGGGGAAGAAGGCTGTCGTTGAGGAAATCGTCGCTGGCAGCAGTCACAGGAGTGTGCTCCCCAAAAACCTGATCGCCCCTCTCCCGTACAGGATCACGAAAGGCGGGGTTCGGAGGACTGCTGTCCCTTCTCATGGTGCACGCCGGAAGGAAGGCTGGAGAAGAATTGCATGGCGGTGCTAAGATCTGGAACGGTGCGAAACCATATGATACAGCGGCGGCTAGGGTAGAGCATGTCAGGTCGGAGTATAATAGTAGGCCTTTGGCCCCCAAACCCCACGTCCAAGTCAATAATAGCTCAAAAAAAGTCAATAATAGCCCCACCAAGGTTTGTCTAAAAACAGAGTAATTAAGGCGTCCGTTAGTCCCTTTAGTATAAATACAATATCATTAATAATGGCCCCACCTTTTGTCTCACAAAGTAGAGTATGTTGGAGTACAACCGGCTACACGTTTACAATCCGCTTCTCTTCTCTCTCCTCTTCTCTCTCCTTCAACTAAGCACAAATACTATATTTAAATCCTTATAGCCTGCTTAGGGCATCTCCAACAGCTGTAAGATAGGTGTTGGTAAATTTGCCACCTAGGACATAGTGATGATGTGGCATGTAATAAATGTGGAGAGAGAGCAAAGTTGTATGTAGAATAACCAACAACCTTTGCACAAGCTCCAAGGTGAAATAGAGAGCAATCACATTTATTTTCTCATCATTGATTGGATAGCTTAGATACAATTTATTGGAGTAGTTGTATGATAGCTTGTTGGTTGATGACATGGACATTTTACCAACAAGACTAACATACAATCTATTGGAGATGCCCTTATGTCATCTAATTATAGTAGTACTTGCTCTAAAAGTTACTATCCACTGTGTAGTCTGAAATGCCGGACGTGCAGCGGGCGGTGCCCTCGGTCGGCGTGCCGCTTCAACGGTGGAAGCAGTGAGAGGTCGCGTCGCCCTGACTTGCCATCAATGTGGAGCGGCGGTCTCAGCTGGCGCCGGGCGGGAAGCGCGCGCGGGAGGGGGGAGGGGTTTTTGTTGGGCCAAGAAGGTGAGAAGCCAACTTGGGATCGGTCCAGACGGGGAAATATCATGTACTCCCATACTCTGCATATGACACTAGTGTATGTTACTACTCCCTCCTTTCCGGTTTATAGAGATGTTTAGAGTAACATAGAAATATGTTACAGTACAAGTTACTCCCCACTATGACCAGCCTTGGCCTCTCCCAGTGCTCCACCATGTATAGCTTGTATAGCTGCTAAGCCTGCCACGTAGGCATAAAATATGATGTGGCACCAATAAACTAAGCACCTATGCATTGAACACTTGAGTTACTAAGCAATTTAATTCACTTAGCACCTCATCTAAAGAGCATTAATAGTATAGCCAGCTGCTGGCTATAAGCCTACATCCCATCTTATAGTCAACATGTACTACAAAGTGCCTAGGAGCACGTGCTAGAGCTGGCTCTTCACGATGATCCCGCTTACCTTCTCTCTCCTCTTCTCTTTCCTCCAACTAAGCAGAAATATACTACAAAGTGCCTAGGAGTATTCCTTATAGCCCGCTGACTCAGCTCTATTGTACTTGCTCTAAGCACATCTAAGCACTTGCTAGCACCCCCTTGACCGTGGACCTTGACGGTGTACGTCACCTTCTGTCTCATAATTTTCCTCGTCATCATCTGAGTCCTAGAAGATCTCACCCACATCATCATTAGCATGCAGCCGCCTTGATAGACAACATGCGCAGAAGGAGTAGAGGCGACTGGGGACGCACCACCACCACGTCATGGGCACTCCATATGTGCTCATGTGCGTGCAACGTGCATGTTTTTCCATCGGTGCTAGCTCTAAGGCCGAGGTTGCGGTCGTCTTCGTCTCCGACTAGTAGTTGAGTAACAACGGCAAAGAGGTGCTGCAAGAGATGCATATGCGCTGTTGTGTGCGAGCTTCGCCGTAGCACGACGAACCGGACGTCGCCGCGGATGGCGCATGCCTCCATGCAGCCGAGTGTGTGCGCATGCATGTGCTATTCACGTGCATTCTGCGGCCGAGCGTGTGTGCATGCACGTCTTGTGTACGTGCGTTGTGTGCTCCATGCTGTGCGTGTATGTGCATGAGTTGGATCGGATGGAGTTAGTGCATTCGCTTGTGTACATATTTTCGAGTGTAGATTCACTCATTTTGTTTCGTATGTAGTCCCTTATTGAAATATCTAAAAAGACTTATATTTGGGAATGGAGGGAGTATAAAACATCTTCAACTTAGCATCCTGATGTACCGTTTCTAGTGGTTAGCGAAAAGTTCATGTTCTTTTAGTTGTTTATAGGTGGGCAGGCGGCAAACAACAGGGGAAAACGCGCAAGGTTCCTTGCAGACGCTCCACCGCGAGGTTCCTTGCTCCTCCTCGGTCGTCGGGAATCTATGCTCTTCAACTCTTTTCTTTTACATGAGCTTTGTTCATCCTTTTCCCAACACGCGAGACATCTAGCATCAAGGTGCACGTGTCATGCAAGAAAATGGAGATAATCAGATAAGCAGTGCGTAAGTGAGTCGTGCGGGAGGGAAAGCGGGGGGAAACCCTTTTCCGTAAGTGAGTCGTGCACTTCAATGGCACCTACGCAATATTTTTTCTCCTCGATGGCACGTGAATGGCACGTGAATAGTGCATGTACTCAACGACGGAGCACGGGATGGTAGCAATGACATGGTCAGCCCTTTTTTGGAGAGAGTATGTACTACTAGTAAATAACTTTGATGTGTCCCGTCAACTCGCAGAACGACGAGAAGCTTGATTACGCCTTCTCCCTCGCCAACGCGTGCGTGGTGGCTCGTAGCATGAGGAGAAACTTTTCTTACAAGCGGTGGATGTACAGCAGTTCATTTGGTGTCAGATTGCTAGAAGCACTACTGTAGAACCATCGACTTCCGGAAGAGGCGAAGAGCCAAGCGCAAGGTCACCTACTAACCTTAGGCTAGGCGTAGTGGGAGTAACATAAGTAGAGGTACCTCCTTTTTTTTATTCTAGAAACAACCACACGCGAATATCAAGGTGCTGGTTACGTAGAACAAATTTCCTGCAGTCCGTGCTCAGCACTCCTCTATCTCTCTTCTCAACCAGCCAGCGGAGGCGCGGAGCCCATCATCTGTTTGCTCACATGCGGCCCCACATGTCAGTGAAAACGCAAGAGGACCCACTGAACCTGCACATCTTTCACCTCGACGTGCTGGTGATGAAAAACAAATCCAAGAAAGATCTTCGGTGGCCGCTTTTGGAGTTACTCAAGAGTAGTAAGATTCTAGTTACAATTTAACCCAAAATGCACATCTCGTGGCTTCAACTTATCAACTACCACTCTATTTTCTTTCATGACATGACCTGGATGCTGGATGTCCCATGTGTCGGCAAAAGGAGGAAGAACCCGACCAAATCTTCGGTTGTGCTCTCGAATTAGACTAGTTGTGCTAACTTAAAAAATTTATTGTGTACTCCCTCCGTTCCAAAATACTTGACTTCCATTTGTCCAAAAATGGATGGCCTATATACTAAAACATGTCTAGATACATATATATTTTGACAAATACTACCTCCGTCCGGGTTTATTGGTCCCCATTATAATTCGTGCCAAATTTTGACCATAGGTTAAACTAACAAAATATTTACGCATGTCACCAAACATTATATTTTTGAAAACTATGTTCAAATACGAATCCAATGATATAATTTTTCTTGACATGCATTAACATTTTGTTAGTTAAATCTTCAGTCAAAATTTGACACAAACTACAAAGGGGCCTATAAACCAGGACGGAGGTAGTAGAACGGAGGGAGTAGAATGGATGCAAGTTTTTGTATTGGGAAGAAGAGTACATCCATATATTGATAGAGCATTGGAGTTGGCCTTACAAGTGGGACCAAAGTTGAGGAAACCGACTATCGGCAAACCCCCACCTCGCCCGCCGCGCGATGGCTGAGTTAGAGAAACGATGAGGTTGAAGAGATTGCTCTAGCATGGACTCCAAGAAATATGGTGTCAGATGGAAGTCGTGCCGGTGGCGTGTGCCGTACTCCTGGATGTGAATGCTTGTTCTGGCCCATGCCACCCTACTACTACTTACTATATAGTACTACTAGTATCGAGGATTCGAGGTGCTGGTTATGTAGTACAATATGGCTACAGTAAAAACACCCGCATGACGCTCGAAGCATGTGAAGCTAGTACAAATAGTGTACTACTATTGTTGATGATTGGCCTCATCCGATAACCTATTGCAATGCACGTTTCATCAGAATTAGTTGCCAGGCGCCAACGAGTATATGGGCGCTGCTCGTCCTCATGCTCGTGATCATCACCATCATCATCTCCCCCTTGGTTATAATTTTTTTTCAAGTATAGGTGGTGGAATTTTCACAGGACCTTGGAAACACAAGAAGAATGTTAATTAGAGCATATCCAATAGCTTGTCTATATGGATGTCTATACTCGTTTTCCATGACATGAGCCCAAAACAGGCGTCCAACAGCTTGTCTATATGGTTGTCCAAATATACACATCCTCTCAATCGACCTCGACAGTGTCCACGTCTGGACAATGTGAAGGCGTTGTCTAAACTCAGTTGTAGTCATGATTTCTTCATCTCCCCAACAACGGCCCACCTGTCATGGTCCCTGTATATATATAGACGTTCTGATGCAAAACTGGATGTGTATATGAGGGAATCTTTTTAGACCATTGTCTATATGAATATATAGACATCCAAATATACACATGATATTGGAGATGCTCTTAGTAAAGGGAAACTTGCTAACCCGCATGCATGTGGATGAAATAATTATAGTTATGGTGGAAGACAAATGTACCGAAATCATAACGATTCCATGCAAAAACAGTGCCACGAGTGGTGGCAGCAAACACAAGGCCCTCGTATTCAATTGCATCACAGTACTCATCCGTGTACAGAAACTGATTTTTGAGCAATGTCCATCGAGTCAAACCAGCAACGACAGCAACAAGCTTGTCGAAGATAGCAACAACTTCATAGTTGTTGTAATTCCAAGAGCGGGTGGGAACTCAAGAAATTGCTATCTTCCATAGAAGACAGTCACCATGATTGTATTTGAACGTGCGTACAATACCGGTGTGCTCAACCTCTGGGCAGTCTGCTGAGATTTTTGGAAGTGGAAACCGGTCACGAGTGTACACATTCACAAGTTCCCACTCGCAGTTGGACCCAATGTAAACAACCCAATCTCCATTTGCGCCTGCCCAGGCCTTGCCCTGAAGCGATGGCATCTTAACATCATACGTATCATTATCAAGCAGCATCAACTTGCACAGGGCGAGGCCTCCGTCGTGACGGCGCCGGTCATCAGGGTCACGGCGAAGAAGATAGGGGAGATCAAACCGTTCCTTGACTCTTGGGTTCCTTGTAATGATGTTATTAGTTGAGTCAAGAATGGGCTTGAACGAACCTGCCATGCTAGCCAAGGTGATGACGTCGCACCGATCAATGACTTCCTCCACCACGTCATCTTTCAGATCGGGGCAAGAATAACGGGGTCGTTTCCGTCCTGTTCCCTCCATGGAGAAGACGATCAAACAATGGCAGAAGAAAGCGTGAAGGGCTGAAGGAAAATGGAGGAGGGAGAGGAAGAGTGTGCGACAGCAGTTCCAAATCGAGAGGGAAAGGCGAAGCATCGATGGACGGTTGCTAGTTTGCCACGGTTCACAAAGGGGCGCCCCGGCCTACACGTCGGTTCGGAAATACTCCTACTACTCGGCGTCGTCTCACTGATATGTTGGAACGGGACCACATGTCAACGAAACATGGTGTGTAATTTCTCGTGCAAAATGCGATCTGGCCGCGTTGGCCCGAAGTGCCGCATTAGTAAAAAAAATTTGAAAGTTTGCCGCATTAGTTATCGATCTTTATTTTTTTTAACATGCAATCTGAATGGATAGCTCCTGTGGTCATCACACGTGAGCGGATATAGTGATGGTTGATTCGCCCGAGCAACTTTACTGTGGGAATATGGGAGTACCAGCGGATTCAAGGAATAGAGAAATAATGGTTGCTTCATCCGAGCAACTTACTGTGGCGAAGGTCGGGCTCTGTGATTTGACTGCTCACTAGTCATTACTACTGCGGTGCAACGACCGGGGTGAACCTTTCGCTGAAGTTGTGTTGCGCACTCAATATTGCTGCATGGCAGGTGGAGCCGGATGAAGGATGTCCAAAATGTCGGCGAAACGAAGTTGAATTGTTTCTGGCATTGCTATCAATCCTTCAGGATTTGTTTATATGTACGCATAATTTTGATGAAATTGTACTGTGATGCTATGAAGGTTTCAACTCTGGTTCCCGCAGGAAAAAAAAGGTTTCAACTTAGGATTCATGTGTCTTGCCTCGAGATTATCTCGTTACAACATTCCATCAAATACAAATGAAACTACCATGGCTAATGCATCTCAATGGCTCGCAGATCAGCGCCGATATTCACATCACAACTGAAGACAAAGTTGTGAGAAGGTGTACAAATAAAGAAAAAATATAATTGATCGATGTTGTTCGTAGGCATGGCTCCATTTCCTTGGCACAGTGTTCATTGCTTGGCAGCTAGTTTCACCCAGCTCTGTAGCCAAAAAAGAGGTGTATGAAGGACACCACAATCCGATCATTTTGTGCAGATCCACTAAAATTGGGCGGACCATCCCTGTTTGCAAAGATATCTAGTCAGTGTGATTACAATAATAGTGGAACTAGATGATGAAACATAACACACATAAATAGAAGCCGATCACCTCTACGATCTCTCTTTAGGACTAACTTCTTGTTGGAGAAGATTAGGCACGGAGTTGGATGAGGAGGATAGCAAAACCAATCTCCCTTTCCGCAGTCCCACAGAAATGTAAAAACGTTGCCCGTGTAACATTTTGGCGGAACTGCACAAAACACTCTTCAGAAAAGTGATTTGTGCAGTTCACCAAAAGGTCGCAATAGCAACAAGGTGAAAATGGATAGCCTTGTTTGCAAAAGGAGGTCGAAAGGAAACAATTACTGCCCAATAACACGAGTTGAAGACACATACGCCGACAAAAAAGAAGCATGTTCCATGTAAAAGGGGAAACATAGCACATGGTGGTTTATCAAAAATGGTTTGAGGACGAGATTGCAAGATGGAAAGTACGCCGGCCGAGATACGATTTAAGCAAACAACTAAAGAAGATCCACATGCAGCAACGTGGGAAGATGGGCATTGGAGCAAGGCCGGAGGAAACTGTACCTGAGGGTCGTCGGGATGTTACTAGGAGGGCGCTGGCGGCCGGGATCTGCCCATACTGCGGCAGTGAGCAAGTGGCGAAGGCCCTACCGCGCCGGAGCTTGGTCAGAGAGAACGGCGGGTACCGCAGATCGGGACGAGCTACCTCAACACCGTCGAACGGAGAGACGATGCACATCCTCCCTTTCCGCCGGCGGACAGGATGCGGCCGGATCATTGACCAACGCTGAGAGAGAGAGGCCACGGCGGCCTTGTCTGAGATTGTGTGATGAGACTCACGAGACACAAACCCATTTTTCCATTTTCCCCACGGCAATCATTTTATATTCTAGGCGTGGTACCCGACCCTCCTTCGAGTAAACAACCGCTACACGCGTCAAATTATCATGTGGGCTGCCTTTTCATACAGAAACGAACTCCACTGTGTACCTGCGCGGGTGTGGCCGGGAACAAGACGTGAGTACGTGCGTCCTGCATGCACTTCTTCTTTAGGTGCAGGTACGTATGTGGGTGGGTGTGAGAGAGATGGTTTGTGCGAAACAGAGGCAATGTGTTGATGATATCTCAATCAGCAAAATGTAACATATGCAATGTGTGTGAAACGGAGTCATGGACGTGAGATATCGATAGAATTGAAACAGGGATGAAGTGTGTGGCTGCGCGATCGATAAAGAGTGCCATCGAATTTGTGTTTGCCCACGTCAAAGATACAGGGCGGCTGGCCTACTGGAATTTGAGAGGGCAGAGGTGTAGTTCTTCTCCGTGGAATGGATACCTACCTACAACATTCGACTATCGGTGTGGGGGGGGGTAGAGACCGGTCAACTAGTATATGTCTGGGGAAGGAGAGAGACCTAGCTATGTATTGAGGGAGATCGATCAACATCCATGGATATGTGTAGCAGAGGAATAAGGTTGGGAAAAAGACAAAGGTAGAGCGTCGGAGGGTTGGTGGTGGAGTGGCGTCTCACAAATGGTGGGAGAGGCCTGCTAGACAAACGGAGGGTATGAGTGCAATATCAATAAGAGAGGGCGGGGGATGTTTGTCTATCTATGCACATGCGTGTGAGGGACGGGTCGGGAGGTATTCAAGGATGATGAGGGGAGAAGATATGGTTGTGGTAAGCATGCGTAACTACATAGGAAGATCAACCGTCGTGTGTCCGAGAAAAGGAGAGACATAACTAGCGAGGTAAGTGTATCGGTGCTTGGTGAAAACAAATTATAGTCGACCTGGCTATATGTAGGGAGATCAGTTCATATACACGCCTGCATGTGTTAGAAGCAAATAAGGTCCGGAGAGGCAGACAGGGGGAGAGAGTGTGGCTAGGAGGTGGTGCGAGAGGCCTACCATGTCGAGGGGGAAGGAGTGTGCGAGCATGTGACTAATGAAAAGAGGGGCGGGAGTGTGCACCTGTGTGGAATCGTATTGGACATATGGGGGCATGGACGGTGAGAAGAGAAGAGGGGAAGTATATATGTGTTTGTTGTAGGCACACTTGGCTAGAGAGGTATATCGACCGGTGTGCGCCAGAAAGTAGGAGCCGGGGGCCTACACACACCGTTGGTGGACGACCTAAAGAGAAATAATGAACGTGCACGATGGAGGGGACGCTAAGGGTGTGTGAGGGGGGCGGGTGTGTGCATGCACGATAGAAAGTTAGCGCTAGCTAGCTACAAATAGAAGAGGATAGTGAAGGTGTAAAAGACGAACAAAGATCATAATTCATTATAAAAAGGTGGATACGGATACTTTAAGAAGATATCATAATGTACAACATTGATTATAATTTGGGCTAATGTGTGGCTTTTGCAACTTAGGTCTAAATACTTGTCATAATGTAGGGGGCGGGGCACTATACTGTCACGCCCAATATGCGACCCTATCCAAAAGGAACTCGATGGTCCCACCAAGGATAGACCCGCATATTGAAACGCTTTTGCAAGGTGGATATCATTACATCAACATTACATAATAGATGGGGATACATACATAAGGCATACAATGCCACTCGAATACAACATCACAATACATCAGAGCATCATCCGACTACAGATGAATCACAAACAGAAACTCAAACGACATCCACCCTGCTAGCCCAGGCTGCCGACCTGGAACCTATCCCCTGATCGAAGAAGCAGAAGAAGAACTCCATTACAAGCAAACATCGCTCTCGCGTCATGAACATCGCGAAACCTGCACCTGCAACTGTTGTTGTAGTAATCTGTGAGCCACGAGGACTCAGCAATCCCATTACCATGGGTATCAAGACTAGCAAAGCTTAAAGGGAAAGGAAGGGGTAAAGTGGTGAGGCTGCAACAGCGACTAAGCATATATGGTGGCTAACATACGCAAATAAGAGCGAGAAGAGAGAAAAGGAACGGTCGTGAACTAGCAATGATCAAGAAGTGATCCTGAACTCCTACTTACGTCAAACATAACCCAAAGACCGTGTTCACTTCCCGGACTCCACCGAGAAGAGACCATCACGGCTACACACACGGTTGATGCGTTTTAATTCGGATCTGGTGTCAAGTTATCTACAACCGGACATTAACAAATTCCCATCTGCCTATAACCATAGGCACGGATTTCGAAAGATTATACCCTGCAGGGGTGTCCCAACTTAGCCCATGACAAGCTCTCGCGATCAATGAAGGAATAGACCTTCTCCCAGGAAGACCCGATCAGACTCGGAATCCCGGTTTACAAGACATTTCGACAATGGTAAAACAAGACCAGCAAAGCCGCCCGATGCGCCGATAAATCCCGATAGGAGCTGCACATATCTCGTTCTCAGGGCACACCGGATGGGTCAGCCTATGAGTAAAACCAGACCTCGAGTTGCCCCGAGGTGGCCCCGCAGTCTGCCCGGTTCGGACCAACACTTAGACAAGCACTGGCCCGGGGGGGCTAAAATAAAGATGACCCTCGGGTTGGCCGACCCAAGGGAAATGATAGGTGGTGGTGAGGCAAATGGTAAAGCCAAGGTTGGGCCTTGCTGGAGGAGTTTTATTCAAAGCGAACTGTCGAGGGGGTCCCATAAATCACCCGACCGCGTAAGGAACGCAAAATCCGGGAACATAACACCGGTATGACGGAAACTAGGGCGGCAAGAGTGGAACAAAACACTAGGCAAAAGGCCGAGTCTTCCACCCTTTACCAAGTATATAGATGCATTAATAATATAAGAGATATTGTGATATCCCAACCAAAATCCTGTCCACCATGGAGCAATCTTCAACTTCACCTGCAACTAGCAACGCTATAAGAGGGGCTGAGCAAAAGCGGTAACATAGCCAAACAATGGTTTGCATAGGAAAGGTGTCAAAGGTTAGAGGTTCATGACAAATTGGGATGGCTTGATAAACAAGTAATAGGTAGCGCAGCATAGCGATAGAACGAAACAACTAGCATAGCAATGATAGTAGTGAGATCCAGGGTAGCGGTCATGTTGCCTGAAATCCCGCAAGTAAGAAGAACGAGTCCATGAAGAAGACGAACGGATGAAGCCGAAGACGAACCAAGCGTAGACGAACGAATCCTCACGATCGCAACGAAACAGGAACTATCGAAAAGAAGCACACAACATAGTAAACACACCACACATGAACAAGGCATGATGCACAACAAGCATGATGCATGACACGGCTACATGAAGCTACTCATGGCAAGAGATTATGCAAACAAGAACAACGCATCAAGGCAAGTTTAAATGAGGCCGGGAACAACATATAACAATTCCGGTAAGTCCTCATATGCAAATTTCGAAATTGGTCCAGATCTGAATAAACCTTATGTTCAAGTTGTTAAACAGCAATTTAAGATGCAACAAGATGATCTACACGAGATTCTAGTCAAGTTACATATAAAGTTCATTTAGTTCGGAGCTACGGCCTAGAAGATATGAACAACACAAGTTAAACATGGCATTGATGCAAAATGCATTCAAACATCAAGCAAACACACCAAAACAAGGATGCAACATGATAATGTGAAGCTACATGCAATACTAAGCAAGTTTCATATAGAGCACACTCAAAACGGAGCAACAGGGAAAATGCTCGGATGCATGAGATGAACACGTATGCAAAATGAAATGCACATGATGACATGACAATAAGCAACACGCAAGAAAATGACATGGCAACAACGGCGAATAACTGGCGGACACCTGGCGCATCGAATCCGGGGCATTACAATACTCCTCCACTAACAAGAGATCTCGTCCCGAGATCTTAGGACCGAGACGGAAGGGAAAAGGGATGAGGTGAAACAAGAACTGAAGAGAAGAAGCACAGAATCGAGAGCACTCTAGAAGAAGAGAGGAACGACGAGAATGACGAGAATCAAATGCTCACGGAATTAGATAGACTAAGAAACAACTCCGGTTAGAACGAGATAAGAAACGAATAATACTGAAAGGATTTAGGCAGCACTCCGACTGAAACATTGAGGAATGGAACACGAGCTTCACCGAATGAGATGGCACTTGATGAGATGAACAATGCAATGCCTCCGGAAGAATAGAAAAAATGGAATGAAATGAACTTAGAAGGAAGGGTTGAATGGATTTGAATATCTGAGAAGAACGAAGAAATGCAAAACTCCAATTGAAAAGAATACGGAGAATTAATTACACTTCGAGATGCGAGAAGAAAATATACTTGAATTCCACCAACAAAATCTTGATGAACTCTTGAAGAAAGAATTAAATCATGAAGAACCACCATGAAGAACTCCGGTAACAAAAGGATGATGAGATAAAATGAAGGATGAAAGAATAAGATTAAAACCTTGCGGTGATTTAGATGGGGTTCCGACGAAATGACCGAGGAAAAATTGAACTCCGGAAAGAAAAGATGAAACACTTGGAACTAGAATTTATTCCTCAAGAACAAACTCCGAAGGAAGGGATTACTCACTTGGGTGAAATAAGAATAAGATTTATTTTATGCTTATGCTTGATCAAATTAAATTGATGACAAGCAATGGATTTTGCATACTACTTATTCTTCTTGAAAAGGATTAAGGGGATATGGCACAGCACTTGAGAGAGTCTTCATGAACCACCGGTAGGATTGAAAGAACAAATATGCTAGAGGGGATTTAGATGCAAAAGAACAAAGAGATCATGAGATGATTAAAGAACACTTGAACGAAGCACCGGAATAAATAGAGAATGATAACTGGAATGATGGCCTCCGGTGAAACGAAACAGAAATCAAGTTCTGACATACTCCGGATGGATGAAAAGAATATCTGACAAATGGAATAATTCGCGAGGATAACATGAGGCTAGAACCGCGAAACTTCGAGAGAACAAACAAGATTTAGAGGAAAAACTCTTCTATCTTCAAAGCTGGGAATGACGACGAGAAACACCACCGAAATAACTGAGGTACTCCGGGAAAATGAAAAGCGAAGAGGTTGAGCCAACAATGAAATGATTAGAAATCAGTCTTGGATAAAGCATCTGACTGATGAAATCATACTTACGTCCCACTTTGAAAAGAATTTGAGAATAACTCCGGGGAAAATTAGAAGAGTCAGGTAAGATCCTGGAAAAAGACCTGTGGGTTAGGGCCCACTAGAATAGAACACCGTTGAAAAGGATTGTTGAAGAGATAGATGATGCACCGGAACAGTTGATATATTTGAATGAGGTGACAACCTCGAATTAATTGGAACACGGACGAATCTCCTGAGATGTCTTCCGAACTCCGGAATGATTGAATGGCGAGAGGCAAACGAGCAGGGAAAACACTTCGAGGAAAAGAATATGATCAACCCGAAAATTAGAATTGAATCTACCGTAAAAAGAAATGGATGAAGAATGACGAACGAGACGAGAATTCACCGGTTGAAATAACTAAGGAAAGACTGAAGATACTCTGCACGAATGAAATAGATGTTCGAGAGAGAGTCAGACTCCGGGAAGAAAAAAGCGTGGGAGGGCGGGAAAAACAAAGGCAACTCGGGAGGGGAAATCGACGAATATCTTGGAGAGAAAACACCGGTTGAGATCATTGAGGAAAGAAAGAAAAGACTTCGCACAAGTAGAATGGATACTCGATTACGGACTCCGGTTTCAAGAAGAAAAGGGGAGGGCGGGTGGGAAAGAAAACAACTGAGGATTGAACTCAAAGACGAAGCGGCTCGAGTCGACTTGGCGAGAAATGCACCGGATGAAAAAAGCTGAGGAACAACGATCGGAAAAACCTACTGCGTGATCCTAAAGAAAATTTGAAAGGGAAGAGGAGTAATTCAAACACCTACGTCAAGATTCCTCACCAGAGCAACGAAGGGGTTGAGGAGTAAAAGAATTCCTACTCTCTAATATAACTCGACTCCGAAAATAGTTTTCTTCTAGACTCAACAACGGCCAAACTACATGATCAATCAAGGGGGCTTCTAGGGTCGGTCGAGGCTCTAATACCAACTTGTCACGCCCAATATGCGACCCTATCCAAAAGGAACTCGATGGTCCCACCAAGGATAGACCCGCATATTGAAACGCTTTTGCAAGGTGGATATCATTACATCAACATTACATAATAGATGGGGATACATACATAAGGCATACAATGCCACTCTAATACAACATCACAATACATCAGAGCATCATCCGACACAGATGAATCACAAACAGAAACTCAAACGACATCCACCCTGCTAGCCCAGGCTGCCGACCTGGAACCTATCCCCTGATCGAAGAAGCAGAAGAAGAACTCCATTACAAGCGAACATCGCTCTCGCGTCATGAACATCGTGAAACCTGCACCTACAACTGTTGTTGTAGTAATCTGTGAGCCACGAGGACTCAGCAATCCCATTACCATGGGTATCAAGACTAGCAAAGCTTAAAGGGAAAGGAAGGGGTAAAGTGGTGAGGCTGCAGCAGCGACTAAGCATATATGGTGGCTAACATACGCAAATAAGAGCGAGAAGAGAGCAAAGGAACGGTCGTGAACTAGCAATGATCAAGAAGTGATCCTGAACTCCTACTTACGTCAAACATAACCCAAAGACCGTGTTAACTTCCCGGACTCCACCGAGAAGAGACCATCACGGCTACACACACGGTTGATGCGTTTTAATTCGGATCTGGTGTCAAGTTATCTACAATCGGACATTAACAAATTCCCATCTGCCTATAACCGCAGGCACGGCTTTCGAAAGATTATACCCTGCAGGGGTGTCCCAACTTAGCCCATGACAAGCTCTCGCGATCAACGAAGGAATAGACCTTCTCCCAGGAAGACCCGATCAGACTCCGAATCCCGGTTTACAAGACATTTCGACAATGGTAAAACAAGACCAGCAAAGCCGCCCGATGCGCCGACAAATCTAGATAGGAGCTGCACATATCTCGTTCTCAGGGCACATCGGATGGGTCAGCCTACGAGTAAAACCAGACCTTGAGTTGCCCCGAGGTGGCCCCGTAGTCTGCCCGGTTCGGACCAACACTTAGACAAGCACTGGCCCGGGGGGGGGGGATAAAATAAAGATGACCCTCGGGTTGGCCGACCCAAGGGAAAGGATAGGTGGTGGTGAGGCAAATGGTAAAACCAAGGTTGGGCCTTGCTGGAGGAGTTTTATTCAAAGCGAACTGTCGAGGGGGTCCCATAAATCATCTGACCGCGTAAGGAACGCAAAATCCGGGAACATAACACCGGTATGATGGAAACTAGGGCGGCAAGAGTGGAACAAAACACTAGGCAAAAGGCCGAGTCTTCCACCCTTTACCAAGTATATAGATGCATTAATAATATAAGAGATATTGTGATATCCCAACCAAAATCCTGTCCACCATGGAGCAATCTTCAACTTCACCTGCAACTAGCAACGCTATAAGAGGGGCTGAGCAAAAGCGGTAACATAGCCAAACAATGGTTTGCATAGGAAATGTGTCAAAGGTTAGAGGTTCATGGCAAATTGGGATGGCTTGATAAACAGGTAATAGGTAGCGCAGCATAGCGATAGAACGAAACAACTAGCATAGCAATGATAGTAGTGAGATCCAGGGTAGCGGTCATCTTGCCTGAAATCCCGCAAGTAAGAAGAACGAGTCCATGAAGAAGACGAACGGATGAAGCCGAAGACGAACCAAGCGTAGACGAACGAATCCTCACGATCGCAACGAAACAGGAACTATCGAAAAGAAGCACACAACATAGTAAACAGACCACACATGAACAAGGCATGATGCACAACAAGCATGATGCATGACACGGCTACATGAAGCTACTCATGGCAAGAGATGATGCAAACAAGAACAACGCATCAAGGCAAGTTTAAATGAGGCCGGAAACAACATATAACAATTCCGGTAAGTTCTCATATGCAAATTTCGAAATTGGTCCTGATCTGAATAAACCTTATGTTCAAGTTGTTAAACAGCAATTTAAGATGCAACAAGATGATCTACACGAGATTCTAGTCAAGTTACATATAAAGTTCATTTAGTTCGGAGCTACGGCCTAGAAGATATGAGCAACACAAGTTAAACATGGCATTGATGCAAAATGCATTCAAACATCAAGCAAACACACCAAAATAAGGATGCAACATGATAATATGAAGCTACATGCAATACTAAGCAAGTTTCATATAGAGCACACTCAAAACGGAGCAATGGGGAAAATGCTCGGATGCATGAGACGAACACGTATGCAAAATGAAATGCACATGATGACATGACAATAAGCAACACGCAAGCAAATGACATGGCAACAACAGCGAATAACTGGCGGACACCTGGCGCATCGAATCCGGGGCGTTACATATACTTTGTGTGATAAACACGGTGTACGTATGGAACATGGTTTAGATTATGAATATATAGTTAGTACATCAAATGTACTATTATTTGGAATAAACATCAAGTGTATTCAAAAAATAGAATTCGAGTTCATGTAGTACACATAGTTCATATCTATCTCTATAGTAATCATGTGGTGTGTTATTAAGGTAATACACGAATGATGGTTGAAGTTGGCAACAATCATGATTGTAGATTATTATTGAAATAGAGAAACCAATTCAAATTTAGTTCGAATTGTAGCGGTAGTATAGACATTTGGAATGCACTAAAATGTTGGTATGAGTAGGTTACATGCATTATACAGCAAAGCGAAAAAAATTAATCGGACATAACATGGATTCATACTCCCTCCTTCCATCTATATAGAGCGTAATGAGATTTTTAAGACCGCCTTTGACTATTGACAAGATTAATAGTACATGACATGCACAATGTGAAAATTATATCATTGAAAGAACCTTTCATAGACGAAGTTAACAGTGTGCTTTCTGTAAGTTGCATGTCATATATCATTGCTCTAATATTTGGTCAAAGTTAGCATCGAAAAACGCATTAGGCCCTATATAGATGGAAGGAGGGAGTAGCTTTGAATAGCATTTGTATAGTAAAACGGGGCAAGACTCTCTCTTTGTGTGGTGTGAATAGTTTTATTTTTTTTGTTTTCTTTTTGGTTGAGGGAAGTGCGAATTGATTTGGTACGTACAAGTACAATATTACTATGCAGTCAAAAAAATGTACAATATTACTACACGTTAGGCTTGTCCCTAAAATTTAACCCGCGTCTTGTTATATCCCGAAAATTCAGATATCGTGCTCCCAAAACTAGCGCCTTCACAACCCGCGCCTTGCTATCCCGAAATTACAACGCGCGTGAAAACTCCCTCCAGCTGCCAAATCCCGACATGCGAAATCCCCCTTCTAACCCTGAGCCGAAAGGGCCGCTAGTTTAAATCGGTGGGGAGTACTTTTGTAACACACCCTACATTTTGGACAAGTGCGTCCCTCAGTTATGCTTCACCCCCTCCCATCGCCCCCTTTTCGCCATTCGAAATCCCAGGCCGCCATAACCTCTCCGCTCCAGCCGCGAAACCCCACCCTCCTCCGTCCGCCACGTCACCACTGCCCAGCCGGAGCCTCTTCCCCAACGATGTCGTCCACTGCAACAGCTCGACGTCCCTCGTCCACCTCCCCGGATGAGGATCCGTCGTCCATCTCGTCGTCCCGCCGAATCAGCCGCCCCGTCGTCCACCTCCAAGGATCTGCTCCGACGATCGCCTCATCTATCGCGGCTGCTCCATCCCCACAGCGCCGCCTTAACCTGCTCCACCGGAACCGAAGCATCCTCACCGACTCCTCGGACGAAGTCGAGGCCTACTCGGCGCCACCAAAGAGGTTGTACACTCATCGCATCGCACCTTCTCCTTAACTCGACCTCCCGGCGCCGACGGTGCTCCATCCCGCACCACCATGGAGCGGCTACCTTGAAGCCGGCGCCGCGGGCGACATCTCCATGGCGGCTCTCCCCTAGTGCGAGGCCCCTTCGGCGGCAGCGTCCATACCAGTCGGATATGCTGCTGCTGCTCCGGCTCTCGCTTGCTCGCTCGCGCTGCTGCTGCTGCTCCGGCTCTCGCTCGATCGCTCACTCACCCAGCTGCTGCTGCTGCTCTTCCCCTCGCTCGTGCTGCTGCTCTGCTCCGATTAAGCCACACTTCAGTCGACTGAATCGACTTTT
>NC_041383.1:397302720-397428234 GCF_002162155.2 Triticum dicoccoides | reverse complement strand
TGCCGGAGTTAAGGAAGAACCACCCGCAGCGGGGACGGGGCTCGCCGGAGAGGTACCCCACTATCTATCTTAGGGTTCAGGGTGGGGGGGCTAGAGGGCTGGCCGGGGCGGCGGTGGTGAGTTGTTTCGGGGTGGCGCTGGGGCCGGCGGTTCGGCCGGTGGTGGCAGGCGGCTTAGGGGTGTGCAGGTTGAAGATGAACTGCAGGCCCTCCCTAAACTACATGTTAAGTGTCTCTCTGCTACCATTGCATTCAGTTTTAACAGTAGCATTCAGATTCCACAGTTAATTTCAGTTTCGACAGTTAAGTTCAGAGTCAACAGTTTTTACCTCATCTGTTGTAGTCAGGTGGTTTTTGGTGATGTTAATTTTACATCCATTTTTCATCATCTATTGGAGATGCTATTAGAATCCCACTTGAGATTGACGATGTCTGTCTTGTGCTGCTTCAGCCTTGACGTCTTACGGCTCACCGGAGCTGCTCCAATGACAGAACGATCCATCACAACAGAGCAGTGCCCTGGATGCCATCTACAGATTCCTCAGATCTTCCTCCACACCTCCGACAGCCACCTCTGCCTCAACTGCTTCAGCAACCAACCCAATGATGCCGAGGTCGACACGGCTATGGCAAAGAGGTTGTACACTTGTTGCGTCACTTATTACTATACATTCACGTCGATCCATTAGGGCTATTTTGGTTCAACGGAAAAACATAGCAATAGGGAATTTTCCAATGGCACTCTACTATTCAATTATTCATGCATTTTGTTGAAAGGAACGAAGCAAAACATCCACCTGGACCTACTTTTCAAAATCCTATGCATGAAAACAAGACCAAGTGCATTGGTGCCAGAATAACATTCTAACTGTACACGCTTTCATATGGTTTCTCTTTATTTTGTCCATGTTTCTTTGCATTCCTCTGCTCTTCCAATTCCTGTAAACCAAACACCCAAGTTGATAGAAATCCTGTGTTTACAAATGCTCTGTTTACCATGTGCATTTTCCTATCCTATTCCGGTGTTTTTCCTATCCCTGCGTTTTAAGAATCATGCAAGCTAAATGAGCCCTTACAGAATTACTTCAGTTACAGGTACGTGTCGAAGGGAACTTTGTGTGGTTTGTCCTGCTCCTGCCGCGACGTCGTCCACCTCACCTGAGATGCTCCATCGACAGAAGCATCCACCAAACCAGACATCACGACCCCTGACCATCTTTCGCCGCCTCAGATCTCCTTCCCTGCCGCCAGCACGCACCCCAACGGCATCACCATCATCGACTCAGCAGATGAACCTGAGGAGTACACGGGTCCACAAGAGAGGTCGCACTCTTTTGTTTCTGCTTATGTTATGCATTGCTTAAACTTACCTGCTACTTTACCGTCCTGTTCAGCCCTTGGACTCCCAACTCAGGTCCAAATTCATGTTCAAACTTGAGTTCTAAATTAGTTGTGGGGCACATACCGAGGCAGCAATGAATAGTATCTCTATCTAATATCTAGTTCACCTAGGGTATGCCTATGTTGTTCATCTTGGGTGGGAAATAAATAGTAAAGCAATCATCATCTATCTTAATATTAATTTAAAGCAATCATCAGCCTGTTATCATTATTTTTGGATCCATCCACTGGTTGTTACCATCACTCTAAATTTCTGCATGCTCTCTTTACATAATCTCACCATATTTTTTCGTATGCATGTCAGATATTGTACACAGTCATGCTGAACATGTAGAGAAAAAGAGAAGAGTTTTGCGCGGCAATACAATGTCATGCAGACATCGCTCCATGGTGGGTTCAATGGCAAACCCTCCCCACCCTCTCCAGATTGTAATCCAGAGGAAGATATCTGTTCTGAGGCGGATTCAGACGCCGCTGACCACTCCTATTTACCCGCCAAGGTGTTTGCTCTACCTTGGCATGATGATGTTAGTCATATCATGCATGTGTTGCCTTGCAGTGCCTACTTTTGACATCATATATGTCATCTGCTTAGTTTAGACATGTTCTGTAATGCCACCTGTTTAGTTTCTATATCATATATGGGAATTATGCAGTCTCATGTCTTTTAGCCAGCCATAATATATGTGAAATGTGCAATGCCATCCTGTTTAACCAGACATCATATATTTGAATGATATCTTGCCCATCCTTTTCTTCATTACATTTCCATTTGTCGACAAAGTTTGTACATTAAACTACTCTTCCTATGAATCAGCCATTTGGGTGGGAGATGGAAAAATCTGGAGTGAAAACAAGGCCTTCAGAGCAGACATTGCTACCTGTCGAAGCAGATCTCTTGTTGGGTCCCGATAGCTCCTCAGAGATGGATTCAGAGACAGATGACCAGTCCTATTCCCCTACTGAGGTGTATGCTCTAACTTGGCACGGTTATACTGCTCATATCATGCATACGTTGTCTTGCATTGCATAGTTTAGACATCATATACACAATATTCAACACCATGTTCTTAGTTCAGACATCATATCGAATGCCCTCTGTTTAGCATATAAATCACATATGTGAATTAAATGATGTGATCCATATTACTTAGATAACATGTAGGTGAATTATGTCATGTGATCCTGTTTTGTTATTCATCATATCTTTGAATTATGTTATGCTATGCTATCGAGTTTAGATAGACATCATATATGTGAAATTATGTCATGCTATCCGTTTTAGTTAAACAATATACATGTCAACTATTTCATGCCCTCTTTTTTCTACACTATATATTGCATCTATCTCTCATACAATGTCTGTACATTCAACTATGTTTCCTGTTTATCAGCCATTTGAATTGGAGCGGGTGATGCCAGTATCTAGCGGAATAAAAACACGGTCTTCAAATAAAACAGTGCTACCTATTGGTGGAGATAGCACCCCGGTTGTACATGCACAAGAACCATCCCTACCACACATAACCCAAACTCTCGCAGATTGTACCCCTACTGCAATGGACAGAGAACCAGCTTCACCCAATCTAACCCCAACCCCAGCCGATAGTAACCCAGTTCCGGTTGACACGACACCATCTCCACCACAGAGCTCCCAAACAAGAGCAGTTAGTAAGGCAGCTCCAGTGCCCAAAGGGCCAGTACTATCACGGCGAACCCTAGCTCCACCAGTTAGTACGCCTATTCCCGTGGAGGAAGCACAACCAGCCAGTCGTAGTTTGGCATCTATCGCATTTGATGTTGTTAAATCGTATGTGTGTATCTTCCCATCTTGGAAATATTATACTGAAGATGAAGGAAAATGCCAGTTGCAGGTGTTTGTCCAGGAGTTATGTGTAAGTAATGTTATTCATGGCAATTACTTTGCTTCGTCCCATACATCCTACCTCCATGATGGTTATAATACAGCAAATTTTCCCATTTTTCTCTATAGAGAAGGACCGATTTGGAAACTCAGGATGAGGTAACCTGTGCTAATACCTCTGCTATCTTCAAGAATGCTTGGTGGCAGTATCAGAATTACCTGAAGAAAACATACTTCACCGGCAAAGAAACTCATCAAATTCCCTTACGTTCTCCTGAGACACATTTACTGGACGATGACTGGGAACGCCTTGTTCTGTACTGGTCCCGAACCAAGAATGTGGTAAGGTCTATGAGCTCATTTTCTATTTTTAAGTATTATATTCTTGCATCTTACTATACTCTGTTCATGTAGAACAAGTGCCTAAACCTGAAGAACAAATGTTCTTATTTAAGATTACATTGCTATCATAGTTCAAAAAAGCGCTAGGCGTTAATTGTGCGTTTTGCCACCGCCTTGCGCTTTACTGACCAAAGCGCATGCTTATGCGCAGTTATGCACAGATTAAGTGTAGTTATGCGCAATGCATTTTGCCAACACCTAGAGCCTAGGCGCGCTTAAGCGCTCGCTTAGGCGCGCCTTTTTTAACTATGATTGCTTTGCTCTTGTATCATTGTATTTACTCATACAAACTTATTTTTAAATTGAAGGATCCAATCAAAACTCCAATGGCACGGCAGGTATGTTCACGCATGTTTATTTAACAGGTTTGCTCTTATCAATAGCTCTTTTGATTTCAATTTCAATTGTGTATACAGTTGACTTTCATATCATGCACATTACTAACATCACAACAGAGCCAGTAGTGTTTTTATACATGTAGACCTGTGGTACCCATCTGAAATCTTGTTGTGCCGTGTAGTTTCCCATGCTTTGTATTCTTTCACTGCTGCTTTGTCATGAACTGATATGATTTGAACCGTGTCTCTGTTTTGATTTGGCAAGACAATGCAGTGACCATAGGACATAGATATATGTTTGTTTGATGCTTTTATTATGTACTAGTACTTGGCAATAGAAGACTTCGTAATTTAATCCTGTCCACCTTACTAATGAACTAGTTCACCGAAATGAGTTTCATATACTAGTACATGCTAAACTTGTTATGTGTCTGCTTGTTTCTTCTTTTAGAATGCTGACAGAATATTGGGGAAGAGTGCCTTATTAAGCAATGGTAAAGGAAGTAATGCAGATAAGGTTCAGGATAGTGACACATCCTTGTTGGTCTCCAACAAAGCTGATAAAACAGCTAAGGAAGACTATCTTGAAGATAGCAAGACAACCCCAAAGTCTTGTCTTGGTTTAGTGTTCGAGTTACTGGCCACTACCGCATGCACAAGCTATTCAAACTCACTGTCTGAACCAGTTCGGTTTCTTGAGTCTCAACTACAAGCTGAAAGACATCGATCAGCTGTGCTGCGACAAGAAGCGGAAGGACTGCGGAAGTCCCTGGAGCATTCAGATGCATACTTTCTGGTGCAACAGCAAGCGTTGGAGGATTTTAGTGCCAAACAGGACAAAGCTAATCAGCTTGCTAAGCTTATTGCCAGCATGGTGGATACCCAGGATAACATTTCTTGAGCTCTTCTGAAGTTGTTTCAGTTATTCTCTTGTTTTGCTGTCGCGTTTATTTGCACTGGTGGCCAATTTTGACGGCCAAGTGTATGTAATATGCTTCTTTGTTCCCTATATTTGCACTGGTGGCGAACTTTGATGCCCAGTGGATGTAATATGTGTAATAGCGGTAATAGGCTAGCCTTAATTGCTTGCTTATTTATTTCCTTATTGTCTTGTTTAGTTGTTTGCTTGTAGTCACTGCAGTTCTTTTTCTGTGTTTTTCTAGTGGCCACAATAGCCTATTTTTGGTAACTAGGCCAAAATAATCATGGCAACACACGGACTGTTGTAACCATGGGCCTCCTGCAGGCCGTATGATCCATGGGCCTTCGTTCGGCCGTAGGACCATTGGCCTTCTATACGGGCCATAGGATCCATCGGCCTTCTATACGGGCCTTAGGGATCAATGGGCCTTCCACGGGTCATAGGGCCCATGGGCCTCATACGGGCCGTAGTATCCATGGGCCTCATACGGGCCGTAGGATCCATGGGCCTTCTACGGGGTGTATCATCATTTCGCCATTCATGGGCCGTACTATTCGTGGACCATAACGAGCCGTTAATAGGCCGTATTTGATAACTCTATGAAAACAGCCCAACGGGTTTTTTTTACATGAAAACGGTCCAACGTATTAACGGTCCGCAAACGGGCCGACTGTAACGACGGGCTGAATTTGGCCCACAAGCCGAAAATGACAGTAACGGGCCGTATGTAACCAAATGTTGCAAATGAGCCCAAGAATCAATGGGCCCTGAGAAGGCCGAAAGATAACTTGGGCTGGAAATGGCCCAATGGAATAACGGGCCGTTAATGGGTATAAAGTGATACACTGTTCATTACGGGCCAGTTTCACCACGGGCCGTTAATGGGCCAAGAGTTACAAAGGTCCTCATATGGGCCGAAAGAATTCATGGGCCACACACAGGACGGAAGTTAAAATGGGCAGAATCATATTGGACGGCCCAGATGACGCTACTAGGCCTAATTCGGATAGGGCGTAACGGGCCCTGGGTTAGCAGGCTATAAATGGGCTATATGCGAACATGCCGTTAACAGGCTTTCCGTGGGCCAGCCCGCCACCTTTTGACCAAGTCAAACGGGCCGGCCTTTTCATAGGAATGGGCCTTTGTTGGGCCATGCCACGTGTTGCCGTATCATAGGCGCCTTCGGTCCAATGAGCGGATGACATCTGTCCCAACGGTGAGCCGACACGTGTTTCCTCCAGCCAATGATGATTTTACACGTGGAAAATCCCCATTGGTCGGGGTTGTTGACGGGTTATTGGATCCAAAACCCGACCCGATAGCTTAACGGCGTTCCGTTACGGTGGATGCCACGTGTCGGTCACCCTTGACGAAAGCAATTCTCTGACGTGCGATTTATCGTCATGGAAGTGGACACTTCCGTGATGATAATTTTGGTAATGTCATGGAACACTTCTACGACAGCACAGGTATGACTATCTTGATTCTGTCATAAATTTGTCATGGATGTACATGCATGAAAAAAAACGCGACCTACTGTGACAAACACGTATCATCACAGAAGTGTATTTTTTTGTAGTGCAATCTATAGTTCCGGTACAAAGATTGAACACAAGATATGAACTAGGGTTTGACATGAGATGGTGTTGTTGAAGATGTTAATGAAGATTGCCCTCCCCAAGATGGGACAGTTGGTGGTGATGATGATGATGACAATGATTTCCCCCTCCGGGAGGGAAGTTCCCCCGGCAGAATCGCTCTGCCGGAGGGCAAAACTGCTCCTGCCCAAGTTCCGCCTCAAGACGGTGGCGCTCCATCCCGAAAGTCCACTCCTTATTTTTTTTTCTAGGTCAAAATGACTTATATACCAGAAGATGAGCACCGGAGGTGGGCCAAGGGGATCACAACCCACCAGGGTGCGCCTGGGCTCCCTGGCGCGCCCAGGTGGGTTGTGCCCACCTGGTGGGGCCCCTCAGGTACTTATTGGCTCCAATATTCTTCATATATTCCATAAAAAATCTCCATAAAGTTTCAGCTTGTTTGGAGTTGTGCAGAATAGGTAGCCTAACGTAGCTTTTCCAGGTCCAGATTTCTAGTTGTCGGAATTCTCCTTCTTTGTGTGTACCTTGCATATTATTATAGAAAAGGCATTAGAATTACTCCAAAAGGCATTATTATGCATAAAAACATCATAAATAATAGTAGGAAAACATGATGCAAAATGGACGTATCAACTCCCCAAGCTTTGACCTCACTTGTCCTCTAGCGAAAACTAAAATCGAAAAACATGTCCACATGCTTAGAGAGAGAGAGAGGTGTCGATAAAAACAAGATACAGACATAAAATCATCATGTAGATTATTATAACATCAACAAATTTAAACATAAGACTCTTATCATAGAACTTTTATCATAAACTTCTCATGAATAAGTAACAATTTATCAGACTAGCGAAGTATAAAGCATAAACTCTATTAGAAACCAACAAACTATGTTCTCAGTCAACTTTGCAACTACAATTCATCATATTTTCAGGAAGGGTCACGTATCGGAGCCTTTAGGCAAGTCCACATACTCAACCATCATATATTCTTCTATGATTGCTAACACTCACTGCATATACATGAGCGAAATGTTTCAACCGGACACATAGAAAGATAGGGGGCTTATAGTTTCGCCTCCCAACGTATTCACCTCAAGGGTGATGTCAACAATAATTACTCATGCCACCCATATTCAAATAGACATATGTGCCTAGATCATTCCTCACCACATGATGCTTGCCAAAGGAGAAAAATAAAAAGGAATGGAGAGAAAAACTTTGACTTTATATAAAAGTAAATACATAAAAGTAAAAGATAGGCCCTTCGTAGAGGGAAGCAGAGGTTGACATGCGCTTATTTGTTTGTATGCTCAACCCCTTAGTGCAAAAGAACGTCACATTGTATTGCCCCTTGTGATGGCAACCTTTATTATGCAGTTTGTCGCTTTTATTCTTCACCATCACAAGTTCGTACAACGCTCAATTTTCTCTTACACTAAATGATCTCACACTTTAGAAGCAATTTTTATTGCCTTATTGCACCGATAAACAACTTATTTGATGGATCTTGCTCGATCCCTAGGTAGGTATGGTGGACTCTTGAAAATAAGATTTGGGTTTAAGGGTTTTTGGATGCACAAGTAGTATCTCTACTTAGTGAGGAATTTTTGGCTAGCAAAGATAGGGGGCAAGCACCACATGTTAAAGGATCTATGACAATATAACTTCTATGTGAATATGAACAAACATAAATCATTACGTTGTCTTCCTTGTCCAATGTCAATAATTTTGGCATATAATATTTTGATGGGGGCTCACAATCACAAAATATTTCTAGGATAGTGTATTTATACGTGAATCTTCTCTTCCCTTATTAATTCTTTCATTGCATCATTGACCAATGCTATGTTTTTGAATCTCTAACAAAATTTCCTACTTATACTTTTCCTTATGTGGTGTTATCACCTACCATCAGATTAGCATATGATCTTTTTAATTTATTTCCTTTCTTTTTATTGCAACATGAAAGTAAAGAAAGCAAAACTCTAACTAAACTTTATTATATGTCTCGCACACGATTACAAGGATAGATCACTAAGAAAACTCTCGAAAAGAAAGGATCGAACTAAACTTTTATTCATCTAAAGCAAAAGATCGAACTAAAATAAGTGAAGGCAAAAGATAGTGGGGGTGATACGATACCGGGGCACCTCCCCCAAGCTTGGCGGATGCCAAGGGGAGTGCCCATACCCGATACTCAATTTTCTTTAGGTGATGAAGAAGAAGGTGGTGGTGTAGTAGTGGTATTCTCCAATATAACCATGAGTAGATCCTTCAAGCCTTGATTCTCTCGAAGGGCTCGATGAAGCAACTCACTGTTTTTCTTCACCTCACCCATTATGTGTTTATTTTCCGAGCCCCATGGGTTTGTTCCTGCATTGCTTTCCCTTGGGAGATATATGAAGGAAATATGCCCTAGAGGCAATAATAAAGTTGTTATTTATATTTCCTTATATCATGATAAATGTTTATTATTCATGCTAGAATTGTATTAACCGGAAACTTAGTACATGTGTGAATACATAGACAAATAGAGTGTCACTAGTATGCCTCTACTTGACTAGCTCGTTGAATCAAAGATGGTTAAGTTTCCTAGCCATAGACATGAGTTGTCATTTGATTAACCGGATCACATCATTAGAGAATGATGTGATTGACTTGACCCATTCCGTTAGCCTAGCACTTGATCGTTTAGTTTATTTGCTATTGCTTTCTTCATGACTTATACATGTTCCTATGACTATGAGATTATGCAACTCCCGAATACCGGAGGAACACTTGGTGTGCTACCAAACATCACAACATAATTGGGTGATTATAAAGGTGCTCTACAGGTGTCTCCGATGGTGTTTGTTGAGTTGGCATAGATCGGGATTAGGATTTGTCACTCCGATTGTCGGAGAGGTATCTCTGGGCCCTCTCTGTATTGCACATCACTATAAGCCTTGCAAGCAATGTGACTAATGAGTTAGTTGCAGGATGATGCATTATGGAACGAGTAAAGAGACTAGCCGGTAACGAGATTGAACTAGGTATTGAGATACCGATGATCGAATCTCGGGCAAGTAACATACCGATGACAAAGGGAACAACGAATGTTGTTATGCAGTTTGACCGATAAAGATCTTCATAGAATATGTGGGAGCCAATATGAACATCCATGTTCTGCTATTGGTTATTGATCGGAGACGTGTCTCGGTCATGTCTACATAGTTCTCGAACCCGTAGGGTCCGCACGCTTAACGTTTGGTGACGATCGGTATTATGAGTTTATGTGTTTTGATGTACCGAAGGTACTTCGGAGTCCCGGATATGAACACACACATGACGAGGAGTCTCGAGGGTACGTAGACAACACTCTCCCCTCTCGTTGCTATGCATCACCTAGATGGATCTTGCGTGTGCGTAGGATTTTTTTGAAATTACTGTTTTCCCCAACAGTGGCATCCGAGCCAGGTCTATGCGTAGATGTTATATGCACGAGTAGAACACAAAGAGTTGTGGGCGATAATAGTCATACTGCTTACCAGCATGCCATACTTTGATTCAATGGTATTGTTGGAGGAAGCGGCTCAGACTGACATTACGCGTACGCTTACGCGAGATTGATTCTACCGACGTCCTTCGCACACATGTGGCTAGTGGGTGTCAGTTTCTCCAACTTTAGTTGAATCGAGTGTGACTACGCCCCGTCCTTGCTGAAGGTTAAAACAACACACTTGACAAAAAATTGTTGTGGTTTTGATGCGTAGGTAAGAACGGTTCTTGCTCAGCCCGTAGCAGCCACGTAAAACTTGCAACAACAAAGTAGAGGACGTCTAACTTGTTTTTGCAGGGCATGTTGTGATGTGATATGGTCAAGACATGATGCTAAATTTTATTGTATCAGATGATCATGTTTTGTAACAGAGTTATCAGCAACTGGTAGGAGCCATATGGTTGTCACTTTATTGTATGAAATGCAGTCGCCATGTAATTACTTTACTTTATAACTAAGCGGTAGCGATAGTCGTAGAAGCAATAGTTGGCCAGACGACAACGATGCTTCGATGGAGATCAAGGTGTCAACCGGTGATGATGGTGATCATGACGGTGTTTTGGAGATGGAGATCAAAGGCACAAGATGATGATGGCCATATCATATCACTTATATTGATTGCATGTGATGTTTATCCTTTATGTATCTTATTTTGCTTAGTTCGGCGGTAGCATTATAAGATGATCTCTCACTAAATTTCAAGGTACAAGTGTTCTCCCTGAGTATGCATTGTTGCGAAAGTTCGTCGTGCCGAGACACCATGTCATGATCGGGTGTGATAAGCTCTACGTTCACATACAACGGGTGCAAGCCAGTTTTGCACACGCAGAATACTCGGGTTAAACTTGACGAGCCTAGCATATGTAGATATGGCCTCAGAACACTAAGACCGAAAGGTCGAGCGTGAATCATATAGTAGATATGATCAACATAGTGATGTTCACCATTGAAAACTACTCCATCTCACGTGATGATCGGACATGGTTTAGTTGATTTGAATCACATGATCAGTTAGATGATTAGAGGGATGTCTATCTAAGTGGGAGTTCTTAAGTAATATGATTAATTGAACTTTAATTTATCATGAACTTAATCCTGATAGTTTTTGCATATCTATGTTGTAGATCAATAGCTTGTGATGTAGCTTCCCGGTTATTTTTGATATGTTCCTAGAGAAAAATAAGTTGAAAGATGATAGTAGCAATGATGCGGACTTGGTCCGTGATCAGAGGATTATCCTCATTGCTGCATAGAAGAATTATGTCCTTGATGCACCGCTAGGTGACACACCTATTGCAGGAGCAGATACAGACATTATGAATGTTTGACAAAGCTCGGTATGATGACTACTTGATAGTTTAGTGCACCATGCTTTACGGCTTAGAACCGGGATTTAATGTTTTGAATGCCACGAAGCATATGTGATGTTCCAAGAGATGAAATTGGTATTTCAGACTCATGCCTGTGTTAAAAGGTATGAGACCTCTGACAAAGTACTTTCCCTACAAGATGGAGGAGAATAGCTCAGCTAGTGAGCATGTGCTCAGAATGTCTGAGTACTACAATCACTTGAATCAAGTGGGAGTTAATCTTCTAGATAAGATAGTGATTGATAGAGTTCTCTAGTCACTATCACCAAGTTACTTGAACTTCGTGATGAACTATAATATGCAAGGGATAACGGAAACGATTCCCAAGCTCTTCGCGATGCTAAAATTGGCGGAGGTAGAAATCAAGAAAAGCATCAAGTGTTGATGGTTGACAAGACCACTAGTTTCAAATAAAAGGGCAAGGGAAAGAAAGGGAACTTCAAGATGAATGGCAAGCAAGTTGCCACACTCATTAAGAAGCCCAAAGCTAGACCCAAGCCTGAAACTGAGTGCTTCTAACTCCAACGGAAATGATCACTAGAAGTGGAACTGCCCTAGATACTTGGCAGATAAGAAGGATGGCAAAGTGAACAAAGGTATATTTGATATACATGTTATTGATGTGTACTTTACTAGTGTTTACAGCAACCCCTCAGTATTTGATACTAGTTCAATTGCTAAGAGTAGTAACTCGAAACAGGAATTGCAAAATAAACAGAGACTAGTTAAGGGTGAGGTGATGATGTGAGTTGCAAGTGATTCCAAGGTTGATCACCATCGCACACTCCCTTTACCTTCGGGATTAGTGTTGAACCTAAAATAAATGTTATTTGGTGTTTGCGTTGAGCATGAATATGATTGGATCATGTTCATTGCAATACGGTTATTCATTTAAGTCAAAGAATATTTGTTGTTCTATTTACATGAATAAAACCTTCTATGGTCATACACTCAATATAAATGGTTTACTGGATCTCGATCGTATGATACACATATTCATAATATTGAAGCCAAAAGATCCAAAGTTAATAAAGATAGTGCAACTTATATGTGGAACTGCCGTTTAGGTCATATTAGTGTAAAGCGCATGAAGAAACTCCATGTTGATGGACTTTTGAAATCACTTGATTATGAATCACTTGATGCTTGTGAACCATGCCTCATGGGCAAGATGACTAAGACTCCGTTCTCCAGAATAATGGAGCGAGCAACTAAATTATTGGAAATAATACATACCGATGTATGCAATCTAATAAGTGTTGAGGCTCGCGGCGTGTATCATTATTTTCTGACCTTCACAGATGATTTGAGCAGATATGGGTATATCTACTTGATGAAACATAAGTCTGAAACATTTGAAAAGTTAAAAGAATTTCAGAGTGAAGTGGAAAATCATCATAACAAGAAAATAAACTTTCTACGATCTGATCACGGAGACGAATATTTGAGTTACGAGTTTGGTCTTCATTTAAAACAACATGGAATAGTTTCACAACTCATGCCACCTGGAACACTACAACGTAATAGTGTGTCTGAACGTCATAATTGTACTTTATTAGATATGGTGCGATCTATGATGTCTCTTACCAATTTACCACTATCATTTTGGGGTTATGCATTAGAGACAGCTGCATTCACGTTAAATAGGGCACCATCTAAATCCGTTGATACGACACCATATGAACTGTGGTTTGGCAAGAAACCCAAGTTGTCGTTTCTTAAAGTTTGGGGTTGCGATGCTTATGTGAAAAAGCATCAACCTGATAAGCTCGAACACAAATTAGAGAAATGTGTCTTCATAGGATACCTAAAGGAGACTGTTGGGTATACCTTATGTCGGTGTCAAAATCGGCGGATCTCGGGTAGGGGGTCCCGAACTGTGCGTCTAAGTCTAATGGTAACAGGAGGAAGAGGACACAATGTTTACCCAGGTTCGGGCCCTCTCGATGGAGGTAATACCCTACTTCCTGCTTGATTGATCTTGATGATATGAGTATTACAAGAGTTGATCTACCACGAGATCGTAGAGGCTAAACCCTAGAAGCTAGCCTATGATTATGATTGTTGTTGTCCTACGAACTAAACCCTTCGATTTATATATACACCGGAGGGGGCTAGGGTTACAGAGAGTCGGTTACAGAGAAGGAGATCTACACATACGAATTGCCAAGCTTGCCTTCCATGCAAAGGAGAGTCCCTCCCGGACACGGGACGAAGTCTTCAATCTTGCATCTTCATAGTCCAACAATCCGGCCAAAGTATATAGTCCGGCTGTTCGAGGACCCCCTAATCCAGGATTCCCTCAGTAGCCCCTGAACCAAGCTTCAATGACGATGAGTCCGATGCGTAGATTGTCTTCGGCATTGCAAGGCGGGTTCCTTCTCCGAATACTCCATAGAAGATCTTGAATATGAGGATCGTGGCCGGCTCTGCAAAATAATTTCCACATACCACCGTAGAGAGCACAATATTCCACAAATCTAATCTGCTGACAACTTTTCATAACATGACATCATGCTGCGACCCGGTCATTACGAACCGTTTTTCCCAGCCTGCCACTACACGTGTTGCGAGGCGGTTTTATTGGCACGTCTGTCGAAGCAGAGATCGTGTTCCTCCTATCACGGGATTCTCATCAATACGGGTGTGGGTAACTGTTGGAAATATGCCCTAGAGGCAATAATAAAACGGTTATTATTATATTTCTTTGTTCATGATAATTGTCTTTTATTCATGCTATAACTGTATTATCCGGAAATCGTAATACATGTGTGAATACACAGACCATAACATGTCCCTAGTGAGCCTCTAGTTGACTAGCTCGTTGGTCAACAGATAGTCATGATTTCCTGACTATGGACATTAGATGTCATTGACAACGGGATCACATCATTAGGAGAATGATGTGATGGACAAGACCCAATCCTAAGCATAGCACAAGATCGTGTAGTTCGTTTTGCTAGAGCTTTTTCAATGTCAAGTATCTCTTCCTTAGACCATGAGATCGTGTAACTCCCGGATGCCGTAAGAGTGCTTTGGGTGTACCAAACGTCACAACGTAACTGGGTGACTATAAAGGTGCACTACAGGTATCTCCAAAAGTGTCTGTTGAGTTGACACGGATCGAGAGTGGGATTTGTCACTCCGTATGACGGAGAGGTATCACTGGGCCCACTCGGTAGTGCATCATCATAATGAGATCAAAGTGACCACGTGTCTGGTCACGGGATCATGCATTACGGTACGAGTAAAGTGACTTGCCAGTAACGAGACTGAACGAGGTATTGGGATACCGACGATCGAGTCTCGGGCAACTAACATATTGTTTGACAAAGGGAATTGTATACGGGGTTGTTCGAATCCTCGACATCGTGGTTCATCTGATGAGATCATCGAGGAGCATGTGGGAGCCAACATGGGTATCCAGATCCCGTTGTTGGTTATTGCCCGAGAGCCGTCTTGGTCATGTCTACGTGTCTCCCGAACCCGTAGGGTCTACACACTTAAGGTTCGGTGACGCTAGGGTTGTATGAATATGAGTATGCAGTATACCGAATGTTGTTCGGAGTCCCGGATGAGATCCCGGACGTCACGAGGAGTTCCGGAATGGTCCGGAGGTGAAGAATTATATATAGGAAGTGATATTTCGGCCATCGGGAAAGTTTCGGGGTCACCCGGTATTGTACCGGGACCACCGAAAGGGTCCCAGGGGTCCACTGGGTGGGGCCACCCATCCCGGCGGGCCCCAAGGGCTGAAGTGGGGAGGGGAACCAGCCCATAGTGGGCTGGTGCGCCCCCCTTGGCCCACCCCCTGCGCCTAGGGTTGAAACCCTAGGGTGGGGGGGCGCCCCACTTGCCTTGGGGGGTACTCCACCCCCTTGGCCGCCGCCCCCTTAGGAGATTGGATCTCCCAGGGCCGGCGCCCCCCCTGGGGGCCTATATAAAGGGAGGGGGGAAGGGGGAAGCCGCACCCTGAAGTTCTGGCGCCTCCCTCCCCCTGCTACACCTCTTCCTCCTCCGTCACGTGCTTGGCGAAGCCCTGCCGGAGTGCTGCTGTTCCACCACCACCACGCCGTTGTGCTGCTGCTGGAGCCATCATCATAAACCTCTCCTTCGCCCTTGCTGGATCAAGAAGGAGGATACTTCATCCGCTCCGTACGTGTGTTGAACGCAGAGGTGCCGTCCGTTCGGCGCTAGGATCTCCGGTGATAGGATCACGACGAGAACGACTACTTCAACCCCGTTCTTTTGAACGCTTCCGCCCGCGATCTACAAAGTGGTATGTAGATGCATCTCCCATGACTCGTTGCTTAGATGAACTCATAGATGGATCTTGGTGAAACCGTAGGAAAATTTTTAATTTTCTGCAACGTTCCCCAACAGTGGCATCATGAGCTAGGTCTATGCGTAGTTCTCTATTGCACGAGTAGAACACAATTTTGTTGTGGGCGTAGTTCTTGTCAACTTGCTTGCCGCTACTAGTCTTATCTTGCTTCAGCGGTATTTTGGGATGAAGCTGCCCGGACCAACCTTACACGTACGCTTACGTGAGACCGGTTCCACCGACTGACATGCACTAGTTGCATAAGGTGGCTGGCGGGTGTCTGTCTCTCCCACTTTAGTTGGAGCGGATTCGATGAAAAGGGTCCTTATGAAGGGTAAATAGAAGTTGACAAAATCACGTTGTGGTTATTCGTAGGTAAGAAAGCGTTCTTGCTAGAACCCAATTGCAGCCACGTAAAAGATGCAACAACAATTAGAGGACGTCTAACTTGTTTTTGCAGCAATTGTCATGTGATGTGATATGGCCAGAAGTTGTGATGAATGATGAATGATATATTGTGATGTATGAGATCATGTTCTTGTAATAGGAATCACGACTTGCATGTCGATGAGTATGACAACCGGCAGGAGCCATAGGAGTTGTCTTTATTTTTTGTATGACCTGCGTGTCATTGAAGAACGCCATGTAAATTGCTTAACTTTATTGCTAAACGTGTTAGCCATAGAAGTAGAAGTAGTCGTTGGCGTGACAACTTCATGAAGACACAATGATGGAGATCAGGATGATGGAGATCATGGTGTCATGCCGGTGACGAAGATGATCATGGAGCCCCGAAGATGGAGATCAAAGGAGCTATGTGATATTGGCCATATCATGTCACTACTATATAATTGCATGTGATGTTTATTATGTTTTATGCATCTTGTTTACTTAGAACGGCGGTAGTAAATAAGATGATCCCTTATAATAATTTCAAGAAAGTGTTCCCCCTAACTGTGCACCATTGCTAAAGTTCGTCGTTTCGAAGCACCACGTGACGATCGGGTGTGATAGATCCTTACGTTCACATACAACGGGTGTAAGACAGATTTACACATGCAAAACACCTAGGGTTAACTTGACGAGCCTAGCATGTACAGACATGGCCTCGGAACACAGAGACCGAAAGGTCGAACACGAGTCGTATGGAAGATACGATCAACATGGAGATGTTCACCGACGATGACTAGTCCGTCTCACGTGATGATCGGACACGGCCTAGTCGACTCGGATCGTGTAACACTTAGATGACTAGAGGGATGTCAAATCTGAGTGGGAGTTCATTCAATACTTTGATTAGATGAACTTAATTATCATGAACTTAGTCTAAAACCTTTGCAAATATGTCTTGTAGATCAAATGGCCAACGCTCATGTCAACATGAACTTCAACGCGTTCCTAGAGAAAACCAAGCTGAAAGATGATGGCAGCAACTATACGGACTGGGTCCGGAACCTGAGGATCATCCTCATAGCTGCCAGGAAAGAATATGTCCTAGAAGGACTGCTAGGTGATGCACCCGTCCCACAGAACCAAGACATTATGAATGCTTGGCAGTCTCGCGCTGATGATTACTCCCTCGTTCAGTGCGGCATGCTTTACAACTTAGAACCGGGGCTCCAAAAGCGTTTTGAGCAACACGGAGCATATGAGATGTTCGAGGAGCTGAAACTAGTTTTCCAAGCTCATGCCTGGGTCGAGAGATATGAAGTCTCCGACAAGTTCTATAGTTGTAAGATGGAGGAAAATAGTTCTGTCAGTGAGCATATACTCAAAATGTCTGGGTTGCACAACCGCCTGTCCCAGCTGGACATTAACCTCCCAGATGAGGCGGTCATTGACAGAATCCTTCAGTCGCTCCCACCAAGCTACAAGAGCTTTGTGATGAACTACAATATGCAGGGGATGGTGAAGACCATTCCTGAAGTATTTTCAATGCTGAAGTCAGCAGAGGTTGAAATCAAGAAAGAACATCAAGTGTTGATGGTCAATAAGACCACTAAGTTCAAGAAGGGCAAGGGTAAGAAGAACTTCAAGAAGGACGGCAAAGATGTTGCCGTGCCCGGTAAGCCAGTTGCCGGGAAGAAGTCAAAGAATGGACCCAAGCCTGAAACTGAGTGCTTTTATTGCAAGGGGAAGGGTCACTGGAAGCGGAACTGCCCCAAATACTTAGCGGACAAGAAGGCCGGCAACACTAAAGGTATATTTGATATACATGTAATTGATGTGTACCTTACCAGTACTCATAGTAACCCCTGGGTATTTGATACCGGTGCCGTTGCTCACATTTATAACTCACAGTAGGAGCTACGGAATAAGCGGAGACTGGCGAAGGACGAGGTGACGATGCGCGTCGGGAATGGTTCCAAGGTCGATGTGATCGCCGTCGGCACGCTACCTCTACATTTACCTACGGGATTAGTTTTAAACCTCAATAATTGTTATTTAGTGCCAAGTTTGAGCATGAACATTGTATCTGGATCTCGTTTAATACGAGATGGCTACTCATTTAAATCCGAGAATAATGGTTGTTCTATTTATATGAGAGATATGTTTTGTGGTCATGCCCCGATGGTCAATGGTTTATTCTTAATGAATCTCGAACGTAATGTTACACATATTCATAGCATGAATACCAAAAGATGTAAAGTTGATAATGATAGTCCCACATACTTGTGGCACTGCCGCCTTGGTCACATTGGTGTCAAGCACATGAAGAAGCTCCATGCTGATGGACTTTTAGAGTCTCTCGATTATGAATCATTTGACACATGCGAACCATGCCTCATGGGCAAAATGACCAAGACCCCGTTCTCCGGAACAATGGAGCGAGCAACCAACTTGTTGGAAATCATACATACCGATGTGTGGTGCGGTCCAATGAGCGTTGAGGCTCGCGGAGGATATCGTTATGTTCTCACTCTCACTGATGACTTGAGTAGATATGGGTATGTCTACTTGATGAAACACAAGTCTGAGACCTTTGAAAAGTTCAAGGAATTTCAGAATGAAGTAGAGAATCAACGTGGCCAAAAGATAAAATTCTTACGATCAGATCGTGGAGGAGAATATTTAAGTCACGAATTTGGTACACACTTAAGAAAATGTGGAATCGTTTCACAACTCACGCCGCCTAGAACACCTCAGCGTAACGGTGTGTCCGAACGTCGTAATCACACTCTATTGGATATGGTGCGATCTATGATGTCTCTTACCGATTTACCGCTATCATTTTGGGGATACACTCTAGAGACAGCTACATTCACTTTAAATAGGGCACCGTCTAAATCCGTTGAGAAGACACCGTATGAATTATGGTTTGGGAAGAAACCTAAGCTGTCGTTTCTAAAAGTTTGGGGATGCGATGCTTATGTCAAGAAACTTCAACCTGAAAAGCTCGAACCCAAGTCGGAAAAATGCGTCTTCATAGGATACCCTAAAGAAACCATTGGGTATACCTTCTACTTAAGATCCGAGGGCAAGATCTTTGTTGCCAAGAACGGATCCTTTCTGGAAAAAGAGTTTCTCTTGAAAGAAGTAAGTGGGAGGAAAGTAGAACTCGATGAAGTACTACCTCTTGAACGGGATAGTAGTGCAGCTCAGGAAAATGTTCCTGTGATGCCTACACCAACTGAAGAGGAAAATAATAATGATGATCAAGGTACTTCGGATCAAGTGGCTACTGAACTTCGTAGGTCCACAAGGACACGTTCCGCACCAGAGTGGTACGGCAACCCTGTCCTGGAAATCATGTTGTTGGACAACGGTGAACCTTCGAATGACGAAGAAGCAATGGCGGGCCCAGATTCCAACAAATGGCTTGAAGCCATGAAATCCGAGATAGAATCCATGTATGAAAACAAAGTATGGACTTTGACAGACTTGCCCGATGAACGGCGAGCGATAGAAAACAAATGGATCTTTAAGAAGAAGACGGACGCGGATGGTAATATTACCGTCTATAAAGCTCGACTTGTCGCTAAGGGTTATCGACAAGTTCAAGGGATTGACTACGATGAGACATTCTCTCCCGTAGCAAAGCTGAAGTCCGTCCGAATCATGTTAGAAATTGCCGCATACTATGATTATGAGATATGGCAGATGGACGTCAAAACGGCATTCCTTAACGGACATCTTAAGGAAGAACTGTATATGATGCAGCCGGAAGGTTTTGTCAATCCTAAGAACGCTAACAAAGTATGCAAGCTCCAGCGATCCATTTATGGGCTGGTGCAAGCATCTCGGAGTTGGAACATTCGCTTTGATGAGATGATCAAAGCGTTTGGATTTATGCAGACTTAAGCCTGCGTTTACAAGAAAGTGAGTGGGAGCTCTGTAGCATTTCTCATATTATATGTAGATGACATACTTTTGATGGGAAATGATATAGAACTTTTGGACAGCATTAAGGCCTACTTGAATAAGTGTTTTTCAATGAAGGACCTTGGAGAAGCTGCTTATATATTAGGCATCAAGATCTATAGAGATAGATCGAGACGCCTCATAGGTCTTTCACAAAGCACATACCTTGATAAGATTTTGAAGAAGTTCAAAATGGATCAGTCCAAGAAGGGGTTCTTGCCTGTATTGCAAGGTGTGAGATTGAGCTCGGCTCAATGCCCGACCACGGCAAAAGATAAAGAAGAGATGAGTGTCATCCCCTATGCTTCAGCCATAGGATCTATTATGTATGCCATGCTGTGTACCAGACCTGATGTAAACCTTGCCGTAAGTTTGGTAGGAAGGTACCAAAGTAATCCCGGCAAGGAACACTGGACAGCGGTCAAGAATATCCTTAAGTACCTAAAAAGGACAAAGGACATGTTTCTCGTTTATGGAGGTGACGAAGAGCTCGTTGTAAAGGGTTACGTCGACGCTAGCTTTGACACAGATCTGGATGACTCTAAGTCACAAACCGGATACGTGTATATGTTGAATGGTGGAGCAGTAAGCTGGTGCAGCTGCAAGCAGAGCGTCGTGGCGGGATCTACATGTGAAGCGGAGTACATGGCAGCCTCGGAGGCAGCGCATGAAGCAATTTGGGTGAAGGAGTTCATCACCGACCTAGGAGTCATACCCAATGCGTCGGGGCCGATCAAACTCTTCTGTGACAACACTGGAGCTATTGCCCTTGCCAAGGAGCCCAGGTTTCACAAGAAGACCAGGCACATCAAGCGTCGTTTCAACTCCATCCGTGAAAATGTTCAAGATGGAGACATAGATATTTGCAAAGTACATACAGATCTGAATGTCGCAGATCCGTTGACTAAACCTCTCTCGCGAGCAAAACATGATCAACACCAGAACTCTATGGGTGTTCGATTCATCACAATGTAACTAGATTATTGTCTCTAGTGCAAGTGGGAGACTGTTGGAAATATGCCCTAGAGGCAATAATAAAAGGGTTATTATTATATTTCTTTGTTCATGATAATTGTCTTTTATTCATGCTATAACTGTATTATCCGGAAATCGTAATACACGTGTGAATACACAGACCATAACATGTCCCTAGTGAGCCTCTAGTTGACTAGCTCATTGGTCAACAGATAGTCATGATTTCCTGACTATGGACATTAGATGTCATTGACAACGGGATCACATCATTAGGAGAATGATGTGATGGACAAGACCCAATCCTAAGCATAGCACAAGATCGTGTAGTTCGTTTTGCTAGAGCTTTTTCAATGTCAAGTATCTCTTCCTTAGACCATGAGATCGTGTAACTCCCGGATGCCATAAGAGTGCTTTGGGTGTACCAAACGTCACAACGTAACTGGGTGACTATAAAGGTGCACTACAGGTATCTCCAAAAGTGTCCGTTGAGTTGACACGGATCGAGACTGGGATTTGTCACTCCGTATGACGGAGAGGTATCACTAGGCCCACTCGGTAGTGCATCATCATAATGAGCTCAAAGTGACCAAGTGTCTGGTCATGGGATCATGCATTACGGTACGAGTAAAGTGACTTGCCGGTAACGAGACTGAACGAGGTATTGGGATACCGACGATCGAGTCTCGGGCAAGTAACATATCGTTTGACAAAGGGAATTGTATACGGGGTTGTTCGAATCCTCGACATCGTGGTTCATCCGATGAGATCATCGAGGAGCATGTGGGAGCCAACATGGGTATCCAGATCCCGCTGTTGGTTATTGCCCGAGAGCCATCTCGGTCATGTCTACGTGTCTCCCGAACCCGTAGGGTCTACACACTTAAGGTTCGGTGACGCTAGGGTTGTATGAATATGAGTATGCAGTATACCGAATGTTGTTCGGAGTCCCGGATGAGATCCCGGACGTCACGAGGAGTTCCGGAATGGTCCGGAGGTGAAGAATTATATATAGGAAATGATATTTCGGCCATCGGGAAAGTTTCAGGGTCACCCGGTATTGTACCGGGACCACCGAAAGGGTCCCGGGGGTCCACCGGGTGGGGCCACCCATCCCGGAGGGCCCCAAGGGCTGAAGTGGGGAGGGGAACCAGCCCATAGTGGGCTGGTGCACCCCCCTTGGCCCACCCCCTGCGCCTAGGGTTGAAACCCTAGGGTGGGGGGGTGCCCCACTTGCCTTGGGGGGTACTCCACCCCCTTGGCCGCCGCCCCTTGGGAGATTGGATCTCCCAGGGCCGGCGCCCCCCCCTGGGGGCCTATATAAAGGGAGGGGGGAGGGGGCAGCCGCACCCTGAAGTTCTGGCGCCTCCCTCCCCCTGCTACACCTCTTCCTCCTCCGTCACGTGCTTGGCGAAGCCCTGCCGGAGTGCTGCTGTTCCACCACCACCATGCCGTTATGCTGCTGCTGGAGCCATCATCATCAACCTCTCCTTCCCCCTTGCTGGATCAAGAAGGAGGAGACGTCATCCGCTCCGTACGTGTGTTGAACGTGGAGGTGCCGTCTGTTCGGCGCTAGGATCTCCGGTGATAGGATCACGACGAGAACGACTACTTCAACCCCGTTCTTTTGAACGCTTCCGCTCGCGATCTACAAAGTGGTATGTAGATGCATCTCCCATGACTTGTTGCTTAGATGAACTCATAGATGGATCTTGGTGAAATCGTAGGAAAAATTTTAATTTTCTGCAACGTTCCCCAACAGTAACCCAACCGTGCTTGTTAGTATGACTCCTCGATTTTAGGCAAGTCCCAAACGGCCACGCGGAGGACGCTTGATATTCACCCTCTTTATTAAGGGGCCAGGGCCTGTCCTTTTCTTCCCACGCTTGATCCTTCCCTTCCCCCACCTCGAGTTCCAACACCCAAGGCTCAGGCTAAGTGCTTCGGACCTTCAACCATGTCCGGATCCAACCTTCAAGGCCGGTGGATGGCCTCCTCTGTCACAGAGGAGGACATTAAGAAGCTTAGGGAGGCCAGGTATCTGACCGCCAAAATCCCGCACAGGCTGCCTCCTCAAGGGCAGGTCATCCCCACTCCCGAACCCAACAAGAGTGTCATATTTGTTTCCCACTTCCTCCGAGGGCTAGGCTTTAGTCTTGATCCCTTTGTTAGAGGGATCATGTTCTATTATGGGCTAGATTTCCATGATCTAGCTCCAGATTCCATCCTTCACATCTTGTCGTTTATCGTCGTGTGTGAGGCCTTCCTCCGCATCACCCCACACTTTGGCTTATGGCTCAAGGCCTTCAATGTGAAGCCACAGGTGATCGACGGGTGACACGCGGAGTGCGGAGGCACTATAATAAGCAAAGGCGCCGACGCCCTATGGCCAAAGGGTTCCCGAAGGTGTCCGACTTATGGCAATGGGAGTGGTTTTACATCACAGCTCCCCGAGGTACAAAGCGGGCGGCCGCCCCTGCCTTCCGCTCGGGCCCTCCGCCTCAACTGGCGTCATGGGTTAATAAGGGGCTGGACTGGGGGCCAGTTAATGACATGCTGACATTGCAAAGCCGCATCCGAGATCTCCTCTAGAGGGATGTTAGTCTTGTTAAGGTAATGCAAGTAATGCTTGTTCATCGGGTCCTGCCATGCCAACGTCGATCTCTCCGTATGTGGGAGTTCAACCCGGAAGGACAGCGAACTATTCAACAATTCTTCGGTGTGACGCTCGAAGGGATGTATGGATTGTTCTTTGGATCATGAATAAAGTGTCCAGACACCACCGAGGATGCGGGTCTCAACTGCAACCGTCCGGATACCCAAGTAAGTAATTTTGTGACCGAACATGCCGTTTTTATATTTATTACAACATCATTCTGAAAAATTGATCTCGTCCAGGATTGGATAAGAAAGGCGGAGAGGATCAGGTGTTCAGCCCCCCTTCCTGAAGGCTCGCTGGATCCTGTACTAACCAGGATGCTTGAGCGTGCACCCTATCAAGTGCCATCAGGAGAAGATGAAGGGAGGAATAGAGAAGCCGAAAGCGGGCTTCATACATTACACATCTAAACCGGGGGAATTAGTGTCTCCGTGAAGGAGGATAATCGGGAAGGTGAATCTAGAATCCCCTCTCCCCACGGGAAGAAAAGGGCCGCCTCTGGAGACTTGGAAACGGAGGTTTCCAAACGAGGGAAGAGACCTTCGCCAGGGGGCCCTGCCCCGGAGGGCGTTGTTACCGCATAGTGCCCGCAAGGGGGCCAGCCATCAGCTGAGCTGTAAGTGAACAAAAGTACTTTGGTAAATATATCCTGCTTTATCTCTGAGAACAATAACCAAGACATATATTTTGCAGTCCGGCTCGTAGCCCTTCTCGACAAAGTTCATCTTCGGGGGATCTTCTTCCGGAGATGATGGAGAGCGAAATGCCTCCTCCTGCCTCCCCGCCTCATGGGGCGGACGACCCCAAGGTGTCGTCACGGAGGATTTCTCCTGATCCACAAAGGCCAGAAGGTAACTCTTCGGCCGCCCGAAGTCCGGAGTATTCGGCTCCTAAAGGGAGCAACAGAAAGAGTCCGGGATTGTCCTGTGCACAACCGGACACACTGATGGGTCTTCTGGAGCAAGTGGCTATCTCAGAGGCGCATCGTACCTTAATGGGTACGGTGGTTGAGAGGATTTCATCCGCCAAAAGCGGGTTGAATGAAGCTTTTACGAGCCTGCTAAGAGGCTTTGAGGTACGCAAAGTAATATATATGTATTTTTTCTGGTACCGCACACGCTAGGTGTGCTCTGTATAGATAGTAGCCCCTGAGACTCTGGTTGCCGTCCAGAGGCGGCAAACAGTGGATCATAGTCCCAGGTAATGATCGCACTGCTTTCATGTGCAGGCGGCTGAGGGTCCGGCGGCTGGCCGGACTGCTGATTTTGCCGAACTGAGGCGGCAGCTTGACGTGGCGGATGCCGACATCGCGCTTGTGAACAAGCGGCTCGACGAGGCACATGGTATGTATTTTTGGGTGGTCAACAAACATTAAGAGGAGCATGATGCTAGTATCTATAATGTGTTGTGACTGCAGATGGAGTTGTCGCTGTGGAGATCCTTCGGGCGGAACTTGTCCGAGCCAAGGAACAAGCCAGGAGAAGTGATGCGGCCGCCCTAAAGGCGGCCGAAGAGTTAAGAGCCGAACAGGCTGCTCATCGCCAGAGCAAAGATAAAATAGCCAAGATGGTTGTTGAGCTGAAAGATGCCGCCGTCCGATATGAGCTCCTCGAAAAGGAAAGCCAAGCGAAAGCGGCTGACCTAAAGAAGGCCTTGGAAGCAGCCAAGGAAACTCGCTCTGAAATCAGAGCGGCAAGGGAGGAGCTTCGTCAAGCCGAAGATATCATGGCTAGGAAGCCCTTTTTGTTGTGGACGAAGTTTGGAGATCCGAAGTATGCCCCTTTGGATAAATTATGGAGTGTTGCAGACGCGTACTTGGACTTGGCAAAGAGTGCTGCTGATGCGACTGAGTTTTTCAAAGATCAGAAAGATCATGAGGTGGAAAGGTTGTTCTGGTCGCAGTTCAGTGCTCCAAAGCGTCCGCTGCTGTTAAATGAACAAATGGCCGAGTGGGCCGAGCTCCATAGGTTGTCCGGGCTTGCCATTAGGCCTGTCGTGGATCATCTCTGGCCGAAGGGACCAAGGCCGGGCAGTTATTTTGGCTTAGTGCAACGATTCCTTAGTGCTGTGCCGCATATCGAAGCTGTAAAGAGGTCGGCGTGCATAGAGGGTGCGCGGATGGCTCTTGCCCGTGTTAAAACATATTGGGCAGGCATGGAGGCCACCGCTATTGCAACCCGGTGTCTGGACGGAGGCCAGGACCCGGCCGAGCACTATTTTGATGAAGTCCTAGAAGGCGCCCATTTAATAGAGGCTCAGTGCTCGAAGAGTACCATGTTCGAGTGACATGTATCTGAATTGTAAAAACAATGCTATTTTGATTATAAAGGTTGTGTTTATACTTTTCCCGAAAGTATTATAGTGCCTCCTGTGCGGCCGTTTATGTATGTATATAACCTGAAAGTTTGCAGTCGTCGGCTTCAGCCCCCACGCATGTAATGCGGGGATGTTCGGAAAAGCGCGTAATCACACTTGATCCAACGTCTTGGTCCGTTAAGGAGGTGATAGCACGGCGAACAAGGCTATCAGACTATATAGCTTTAACACTTTCACTTAGCCATAGGAGTTTGACGATGGGGCTACTGTATAGCCCCTGGTACTTCCGTGTTCATGCGAATACAGTGCACGTACATACGTGACCGGGAAACCGGTCCTCCGTTAATGCGCAGGAATCGCGAATATTCCACTGAGTCATCGAGTGGTTGACCAGTCTCGCGCTTTATCATGATAGTCAGTTTTCAGCTTTCTCTACTGAGGTGCTCATCCAGATGAACCAGGGCACAATCATTGTAGTTCTCCCAGTGCCACCTTAGCCTATAGAGCGGAACGTAAGGTAGCAAAACACGGGAGCCGGGAAAACCCAACTATTGACCAAAGACATAATTCGGAGCTGATGCATATAAGGCCAAACTCGCGACGCCGAACACTCCCTAAGGTATTCGGACTTTACAACATATACTAGGCTGAGTAACGCCCTCGATAACGAGCCCTGAATTTCCAGGTACATGCATTAGTCTGGCGTGATGAAATGCCAATAACGCCAGCATCCCTCTCGGTTGTGGTGAGTGCCCGGAGGGTGTGAAGCAACAAGAGGCATTAAAAAATGTTTACACGGGGTCTTAATCTAGAAAGAAACCTTTGAGCGGAACCCTGCTGCATGTCTGCGCCTTTGTCTCTGTTGTGTCGTATCCTGGAAGGGTGTAGCACGATTATCATCTGTAAAAAGAAAACCCCGGTGAAAGACTTCATGCGAAAAGTTGGTTATTCTTAATGAACCATGAAAATGCAATCTATTATTGTATTAATAGGGTCAAGCCGAACTATGGGCCTTTTTACATGCGGGCAGCCCCTAGCACCACCTATGGGGGTATATCCATCAACCCAAGATCAGGTTTATCTGGGCTACTACAACTGGTGGTGCGCCAGACTCATCTAACCGTGTCCGCGGTCTTGACGACCGATCATTCATTCTGGTTGGAGAGGCCGTTCAGTGTTCGGCTGCTAGAGCCGCCCCATATTCTTCCGCATGTAAGGAACGCTCTGTATTCCCGCTAACTGTGATGACGCCATGTGGACCAGGCATCTTAAGTTTAAGATAAGCGTAATGCGGTACTGCATTGGAACGAGCGAAGGTCGTTCTTCCGAGTAGAGCGTGATAGCCGCTTCGGAACGGAGCGATGTCGAAGATTAATTCTTCGCTTCGGAATTTGTCGGGAGAACCTAATACAACCTCTAATACTAGAGAGCCCGTGCAACGGGCCTCTACGCCTGGTATTACTCCTTTAAAGGTAGTATTGCTTTGCCTGATTCTTGACGGGTCTACCCCATTTTGCGGACAGTGTCCTGATATATCAGATTAAGACTACTACCGCCGTCCATAAGGACTCGAGTGAGATGGTATCCGTCAATTATTGGGTCGAGCACCAAGGCAGCCAATCCTCCATGCCGGATACTAGTCGGATGATCCCTGCGATCAAAAGTGATCGGGCAGGCCGACCAAGCATTGAACTTGGGGGCGACGGGCTCTACAGCGTATACGTCTTGGAGTGCGCCTTTGCACCTCCTTTTTGGTATATGAGTTGCGTAAATCATATTCACTGTTTTGACTTCTGGTGGGAATTTTTTCTGTCCCCCAGTGTTCGGCTGGCGAGGCTCATCCTCGTCTTCACTTGGCGTCTCCCTCCCCTTGTGTTCGGCGTTTAGCTTGCCGGCCTGCTTGAAAAGCCAGCATTCTCTGTTGGTGTGATTTGCAGGGTTTTCGGGGGTGCCATGAATCTGACATAATCTGTCTAGAATCTTGTTTAGGCTGGACGGTCCATCTCTACTGCCTTTAAATGGCTTTTTCCATTGACCGGGTTGAGAGCCCATGAATCCGGCGTTTACGGCCGTGTTGTCTGGGTTGTCTTCATTGTTTCAACGCTTGTTTTTATTGTGTCGCGGTTTCCCGTTGGCATCCCTGACTTCGGATGTGCCTGGGTCGCTGGTGCCGCTACGGGCCAACCAACTGTCCTCGCTCGCGCAAAAGCGGGTCATAAGGCTTGTTAGGGCTGCCATTGTCCTCGGTTTTTCCTGGCCGAGGTGTCTGGCGAGCCATTCGTCCCGGGCACTGTGTTTGAAAGCCGCTAAGGCTTCGGCGTCCGGGCAGTCGATGATTTGATTATTCTTGGTAAGAAATCTGTTCCACAGCTTGCGGGCTGACTCTCCGGGTTGTTGAATTATGTGACTTAAATCGTCTGCATCCAGAGGTTGGACATAGGTCCCTTAAAAATTAGCCCTAAAAGCATCCTCAAGTTCTTCCCAACTACCAATTGAGTTTTCGGGGAGGGTTTTCAACCAGTGTCGAGCTGGTCCTTTAAACTTGAGGGGCAGGTATTTGATGGCGTGGACATCATCTCCGCGCGCCATGTGGATGTGAAGGATAAAGTCCTCAATCCAGACCCCAGGGTTTGTCGTTCCGTTGTATGCCTCTATGTTCACGGGTTTGAATCCCTCTGAAAATTCATGATCCAGCACCTCATCGGTGAAGCACAGGGGGTGTGCGGCACCCCTGTATTTGGATGTGTCATGGCATTCTTCTGACGGTTGTACTGTTCGGTTTTGATTTCGAGCTGTTATTCGGTCGGTATAGTCGTTTGGGCGGCCATGATCCTGTGCGGGAGCGTGCTTCCTAGATCCATAGATGGACCTGGCCATACCGGCTTTTTTGTCCAGGTGCTCACGTAAATCATGCGCTGACTTATGTGCGGCATCATTAGCCGCCCTGTTGCGCCCACAGGGTTGTCGGTCTGGCTGATCGGCCGTTTTATTTTTCGGCTGAATGGGCTCTATAGCCTCGTCGTCGAATTTGGGTAGCATCTTTCACTTTGGATAGCTCTTTGTGTGGCGATCGCCACCGTATTTTTCTTCAGTGTCGAGCACTTTGTTCCATCTACGGTTGAGCGTATCCTGCGCGGCCTTAAGCCTTTGCTTCTGCTTCTTCAAGCTCCTCGCGGTGGCAATAAGCCTTCTATGGAGGTTCTCTTGTTCCAACTACCTTTATGGGATGAAGTGTGCATCGTCGTTCGGACTGTTCTCCTCTCCAGAGATAGGTTGATGAGTTTTACCCTCGGCATCGCTGTGATCGGACATCGGCTCCAGACTATGTTCGCCGTCCCCTGGCTCATCCTGCTCCATCGCTGGGTCCATGGGGTCATCGTTTCCTTTAGAGTCAACCAGGGTATTATTCTTTCTTGCACTATTATCGCTGTTTTTGCTGAGGCGAGATTTGGAGCGGTGCCGACGTCGTTGCTTTGGCTGCTTCTCAAGAGGGTTACCTCCGTTGCATCCTCCAGTCCCTCGCCTTATTTTCTTTGGGTGTATCCACCATGTATATATCATATGATAAGGTGGCTGTCCAGCACCCCTTGGGTGATGGTTCCTGTTCTTCTCCTGCACCGTCGTCCATACAGTCGATGTCTTCGGAGCCGAAATCAAGCATGTCGGTTAAGTCATCGACAGTGGCTACCAAGTGGGTGGTGGGTGGGGAACGAATTTCTTCGTCATCCACTTCCCACTCAAGACGGACATAATTCAGCCAAGAGTCTCCTGACAGAGAGAGAGACTTTAGTGAATTTGGCACGTCGCCCAAGGGTGAGTGCTGAAAGATATCAGCGGAGGTAAAGTCCATGATCGGTGCCCAATCAGATTCGATAGGCACAGATGCATGTGATTCGGAGCCTATGGCCGGAGACGAGTCCGAGGGTCCGATGACACATGCCTCATATGGGGTGAAGTCTGTGCTCGACTCTAGCGCTGATGAGTGTGCGGCCTCTGTGGCGGGGTCTATCCACCCGTCCTCGGATGGCACGATCTGCTCCGGATTAAGAGTTGTGGCAACCGCAGGTGTGATCTCCTGAACATCGTCCGATGGCAGATCTAAGTCATGCTCATTGTGACTGTTCGGCGCACCTGCCATGGGCTCGAATCCGTCGAAGATCAAGTCATCGCAGATGTCGGCGGTGTAGTTCAGGCTTCCAAACCTGGCCGGATGGCCGGGGACGTACCTATCGATCTGCTCCAGATGGCCAAGCGAGTTGGCCCGCAGTACGAAGCCGCCGAATACGAAGATCTATCTGGGGAGGAGAACCTCACCCTGGATCATATCTTTGTGGATGATTGAAGGAGCCATCAAGCCTTATTGTGCCGACACAGTGGAACTCTCAATGAAAGCACCAATGTCGGTGTCAAAACTGGCGGATCTCGGGTAGGGGGTCCCGAACTGTGCGTCTAAGGCTAATGGTAACAGGAGGCAGGGGACACAATGCTTACCCAGGTTTGGGCCCTCTCGATGGAGGTAATACCCTACTTCCTGCTTGATTGATCTTGATGATATGAGTATTGCAAGAGTTGATCTACCACGAGATCGTAGAGGCTAAACCCTAGAAGCTAGCCTATGATTATGATTGTTGTTGTCCTACGGACTAAACCCTCCGGTTTATATAGACACCGAAGGGGGCTAGGGTTACACAGAGTCGGTTACAGAGAAGGAGATCTACACATCCGAATTGCCAAGCTTGCCTTCCACGCAAAGGAGAGTCCCACCCGGACACGGGATGAAGTCTTCAATCTTTCATCTTCATAGTTAAACAGTCCGGCCAAAGTATATAGTCCGGTTGTCCGAGGACCCCCTAATCCAGGACTCCCTCACTTTCTATCACAGACCTGAAGGCAAGATATTCATTGCTAAGAATGGACCCTTTCTAGAGAAGGAGTTTCTCTCGAAAGAAGTGAGTGGGAGGAAAGTAGAACTTGATGAGGTAACTGTACCTGCTCCCTTATTGGAAAGTAGTTCATCACAGAAATCAGTTCCAGTGATTCCTACACTAATTAGTGAGGAAGCTAATGATGATGATCATGAAACTTCAGAACAAGTTGCTACCGAACCTCATAGGTCAACCAGAGTATGTTCCGTGCCAGAGTGGTACGGTAATCCTGTTCTGGAAGTCATGTTACTAGACCATGATAAACCTACGAACTATGAGGAAGCGATGATGAGCCAAGATTCCGCAAAATGGCTTGAGGCCATAAAATCTGAGATGGGATCCATGTATGAGAACAAAGTATGGACTTTGGTGGACTTGCCCGATGATCGGCAAGCCATTGAGAACAAATGGATTTACAAGAGGAAGATGGACACTGATGGTAGTGTTACTATCTACAAAGATCGAATTGTCGCAAAAGGTTTTCGACAAGTTCAAGGTGTTGTCTATGATGAGATTTTCTCACTCGTATCGATGCTTAAGTCTATCCGAATCATGTTAGCAATTGCCGCATTTTATGAAATCTAGCAAATGGGTAACAAAACTGCATTCTTTAATGGATTTATTAAAGAAGAGTTGTATATGATGCAACCAGAAGGTTTTTTCAATCCTAAAGGTGCTAACAGAATGTGCAAGCTCAAGCAATCCGTCCATGGACTGGTGCAAGCATCTCGGAGTTGGAATATATGCTTTGATGAGTTGATAAAAGCATATAGTTTTATACAGACTTGCGATGAAGCCTGTATTTACAAGAAAGTGAGTGGGAGCACTACAGACTTTCTGATAAGTATATGTGAATGCCATATTATTGATCGGAAATGATGTAGAATTTTCTGGAAGCATAAAGGAGTGTTTGAAAGGAGTTTTTTTAAAAGACCTTGGTGAAGCTGCTTACATATTGAGCATCAAGATCTATAGAGATAGATCAAGACGCTTGATAAGTTTTTTTCAATGAGTACATACCTTGATAAGATTTTGAAGTAGTTCAAAATGGAACAATCAAAGAAAGAGTTCTTGCCTGTATTGCAAGGTGTGATGTTGAGTAAAGACTCAAAACCCAACCATGATAGAAAATAGAAATAGAATGAAAAGTCATTCCCTATGCCTCAGTCATAGGTTCTATAAAGTATGCCATGTTGTGTACTAGACCTATTGTATACCCTGCTCTGAGTTTGGCAAGGGAGTACAATTTTGATCCAGGAGTAGATCACTGGACAGTGGTCAAAAATATCCTTAGAGGACTAAGGAAATATTTCTCGGTTATGGAGGTGATAAAGAGTTTGTCGTAAATAGTTACGTTGATGCAAGCTTTGACACTGATCTAGATGACTCTAAGTCACAATCCGGATACATATTGGAAGTGGGAGAAATTAGCTAAAGTAACTCCGTGCAGAGCATTGTAGACATAGAAATTTGCAAAACACATCCGGATCTGAAATTTGGCAGACCCGTTGACTAAACTTCTCTCACAAGCAAAACATGATCACACCTTAGTACTGTTTGGGTGTTAATCACATGGCGATGTGAACTAGATTATTGACTCTAGTAAACCCTTTGGGTGCTGGTCACATGAAGATGTGAACTATGGGTGTTAATCACATGGTGATGTGAACTATTGGTGTTAAATCACATGGCGATGTGAACTAGATTATTGACTCTAGTGCAAGTGGGAAACTGAAGGAAATATGCCCTAGAGGCAATAATAAAGTTGTTATTTATATTTCCTTGTATCATGATAAATGTTTATTATTCATGCTAGAATTGTATTACCCGGAAACTTAGTACATGTGTGAATTCATAGACAAACAGAGTATCACTAGTATGCCTCTACTTGACTAGCTCGTTGAATCAAAGGTGGTTAAGTTTCCTAGCCATAGACATGAGTTGTCATTTGATTAACGGGATCACATCATTAGAGAATGATGTGATTGACTTGACCCATTCCGTTAGCCTAGCACTTGATCCTTTAGTTTATTTGCTATTGCTTTCTTCATGACGTATACATGTTCCTATTACTATGAGATTATGCAACTCCCAAATATCGAAGGAACACTTAGTGTGCTACCAAACATCACAATGTAACTAGGTGATTATAAAGGTGCTCTATAGGTGTCTCCGATGGTGTTTGTTGAGTTGGCATGGATCGAGATTAGGATTTGTCACTCCGATTGTCGGAGAGGTATCTTTGGGCCCTCTTGGTAATGCACATCACTATAAGCCTTGCAAGCAATGTAACTAATGAGTTAGTTGCGGGATGATGCATTAAGGAATGAGAAAAGAGACTTGCTGGTAATGAGATTGAATAGGTATTGAGATACCGACGATCGAATCTAGAGAAAGTAACATACCGATGACAAAGGGAACAACGTATGTTGTTATGCGGTTTGACCGATAAAAATCTTCATAGAATATGTGGGAGCCAATATGAACATCCAGGTTCCGCTATTGGTTATTGACCGGAGACGTGTCTCGGTCATGTCTACATAGTTCTCGAACCCGTAGGGTCCGCACGCTTAACGTTCGGTGACGATCGGTATTATGAGTTTATGTGTTTTGATGTACTGAAGGTAGTCCGGAGTCCCGTATATGATCACAGACATGACGAGTAGTCTAGAAATGGTCGAGACATAAAGATTGATATATTGGATGGCTATATTCAGACACCGGAAGTGTTCCAGGTGATTTCGGAGAAAACCGGAGTGTCGGAGGGTTACCGGAACCCCTCCCCGGGGAACTAGTGGGCCTAGATGGGCCTTAGTGGAGAGAGGGGCTACCAGGGCAGGCCGCGCCCCCCTGCCCCTTGAGTCCGAATTGGACTAGGAGGGGGGTGGCGCCCCCCTTTCCTTCCCCTCTCCCACTCCTTCCTTCCCCTCCTAGTAGGACTAGGAAAGGAGGAATCCTACTCTTACTAGGAGGAGGATTCCTCCCCTCCTTGGCACGCCCTAGGGCCAGCCGACCTCCTCCTTGCTCCTTCATATACGGGGGTGGGGGGGCACCCTAGAACAGACAACAAACAACTGTCTTAGCCGTGTGCGGTGCCCCCCTCCACCATAATCCACCTCAGTCATATCGTTGTAGTGCTTATGCGGAGCCTTGCGTCGGTAACTTCATCATCATCGTCATCACGCCGTCGTGCTGACGAAGCTCTCCCTCGACACAGTTGGATCGAGAGTTCATGGGACATCACCGAGTTGAACGTGTGCAGATCGCGGAGGTGTCATACTTTCTGTACTAGGACCGGTCGAATCATGAAGACGTACGACTACATCAACCGCGTTATCATAATGCTTCCGCTTTCGGTCTACGAGGGTACGTAGACAACACTCTTCCCTCTCGTTCCTATGCATCACCTAGATGGATCTTGCATGTGCATAGGATTTTTTTTTTGAAATTACTGTGTTCCCCAACAAGATATGTCCCAATTGGACGATATGTGCACACAAGGAGTATTCTTGAACCCATAAATATGAATCCAATTGTGAAAATTGTTACGATGTAACATTTGCAAAGGCCTTCTTGGTGGGAGTCCTTCATGCTCTTCGAGACTCTCATGATTATTTGATGATCTCATAGCTTGATGAGGATTAGGATGAGTGGAGATGCGTGCCAATGTGCCTCTCTCGAAAGCCGTAGCGTAGACCCCAAAAGGATTTTCCTTACCGTCCTCCATAGAAACCTCTTGAGCTTCCTCTCTCCTTATATCCTCCTGAACCAACCCTGCATCTTCCTCTCCGTTGTTGGGAGGTGAGGAAGACACGATGCTAGCCTAGCCGAATCTATCAGAAAATAGCAAATAAAAGAAAACAGAAGTTTTCTCCGTGATATAGTGATCAATAGGTTCAGGGGGTATATAAAGATTTTTTTATCTTAGGGAACAAGTAAACTGTAGAAAAACAGAGTCTGGAAGGTACCTGAGGTGGGCACAACCCACCAGGGTGACGTTGGGTGACCTTCCTGGTTGTTTCTTATTTTCATAATTTTTGTTATATTCCAAAACTGACAAAAAATATTTTTGCGGATTTTTTTGTGTCAGTTTACTTACCATATCACGTACCTCCCTTTTTTAACAATTCTAGAGTGTTCCAAAAGGAATATTTTATGTGTTCTTCCGGTGTTAAAGTTTGGATAATATTACTTTCAGTTAATGGGCATACCTGAGATATAATGTTTTATTCGTTGACCATTAACAACCTTCGGGTTAGTACCTTCAGCATTATTTATTTTGATAGCTCTAGACCGATAAACCTCCTTAATAACATAGGGGCCTTCCCATTTGGAGATGATTTTTCCTGCAAAGAATCTAAAACTTGAGTTGTATAAAAGAACATATTCTCCAACTTTAAACTCATGCTTTTGAATTCTTTTATCATGTCATCTTTTAACTTTTTCTTTAAATAACTTGGTATTTTCATAAGCTTGGGTTCTCCATTCATCTAATGAGCTAATATCAAATAACGTCTTTTCACCAGCAAGTTTGAAATCATAGTTGAGTTCTTTAATTGCCCAATATGCTTTATGTTCTAACTCAAGAGGCAAATGACAAGCTTTTCCATAAACCATTTTATAAGGAGACATACCCATAGGATTTTTGTATGCAGTTCTATAAGCACAAAGTGCATCACCTAATTTCTTAGACCAATTCTTCCAGGACCTATTGACAGTCTTTTGCAAAATTAATTTTATTTCTCTATTGCTAAGTTCAACTTGACCACTAGACTGAGGATGATAAGGTGATGCAATTCTATGGTTAATATCATACTTGGCAAGCATTTTACGGAAATCACCATGAATAAAGTGTGAACCACCATTAGTCATTAAATATCTAGGGACTCCAAACCTTGGGAAAATAACTTCCTTAAGCATTTTAAAAGAGGTGTTGTGATCAACACTACTGGTTGGAATAGCTTCTACCCATTTAGTAACATAATCAACAGTAACCAAAATATGTGTATACCCATTAGAGGAAGGAAAAGGTCCCATGTAATCAAATCCCCAAACATCAAATGGTTCGACAACAAGTGAATAATTCATAGACATTTCTTGACGCTTACTGATATTACCTATTCTTTGACATTCATCACTAGATAAGACTAACTTACGAGCATCCTTGAAGAGAGTAGGCCAATGAAATCCAGATTGCAATCCCCCGTGAGCAGCTCTGTCTCCAACATGATGCCCTCCATAAGCTTCGGAGTTACATTTTCATAGGATTTGTCCCTATTCATGCTCAGGTACACAACTTCTAATAATACCATCTACTCCTTCTTTGTAAAGATGTGGGTCATCCCAAAAGTAATGTCTTAAATCATAGAAGAAATTTTTTCTTCTGTTGGTATGTAAAGCTAGGTGGTAAATATTTAGCAAAAATGTAATTAGCATAGTCATCATATTAAGGAGTATTATGAGAAACATTTATTGCAACTAACTGCTCATCAGGAAAACTATCATCAATAGGTAGTGGGTCATCAAGCACATTTTCAAGCCTAGACAAGTTATCAGCTACGGGGTTCTCAGCTCCTTTTCTATCAGTGATATGTAAATCAAATTCTTGTAGCCAGAGAACCCATTGAGTAAGTTTAGGTTTAGCATCTTTATTTTCCATAAGATATTTTATAGTAGCATGATCGGTGTGAACAATTACTTTTGAATCAACAATGTAAGATCTAAATTTATCACAATCAAACACCACTGCTAGGAATTCTTTTTCAATAGTTGCATAATTTCATTGAGCACTATCTAGAGTTTTACTAGCATAATGAATAACATTCAGTTTCTTACCAACTCTTTGACCTAGAACAGCACCAACAGCATAATCACTAGCATCACACATAATTTCAAAAGGCAAGTTCCAATCAGGTGGTTGAACAACAGGTGCAGAAATTAAGGCTTTCTTGAGTGTTTTGAAAGCTTCTAAACAATCATCATAAAAAACAAAAGGAACATCCTTTTGCAAAAGATTTGTAAGAGCCCTGGAAATTTTAGAAAAGTCTTTGATAAATCTCCTATAGAAACCAGCATGACCTAGGAAACTACGAATACCTTTGATATCCTTAGGACATGGCATTTTTTCAATTGCATCAACCTTAGGTTTGTCCACTTCTATACCTCTTTCAGAAATTTTATGGCCCAAAACAATACCTTCATTAACCATAAAGTGGCACTTCTCCCTATTCAAGACAAGATTTGTTTGCTCGCATCTCTGTAAAACTCGATCAAGATTGCTTAAACAATCATCAAAAGACTTCCCATAAATAGAGAAGTCATCCATGAAAACCACAACAATCTTTTCACAACAGTCAGAGAATATAGCAGTCATACATCTTTGAAAGGTAGCAGGTGCATTGCATAAACCAAAAGGCATACGTCTATAAGCATAAGTTCCAAAGGGACAAGTGAAAGTGGTCGTTTCTTGATCAGGTTGAGAAACATGTATTTTTGAAAATCCAGAGTATCCATCAAGGAAGAGGGTAATGATATTTGATATTTTCTAGTTGCTATGTTTAATTTTCTGAAATCAGTTACCATTCTATAGCCTGTAACAATTCTTTGTGGAATAATTTCATTCTTATCATTAGGAACAAAAGTAATACCTCCCTTCTTAGGGACACAATGAACATGACTTACCCATCTACTATCAGCTATAGGATAGATTATACCTGCTTCCATAAGTTTAAGATTTCCGTTCTTACCACTTCCTTCATGTTTGGATTTAACCGACATTGGTGATCAACAAGGGGTTTAGCATCAGGTTCCATATTAATATTGTGCTGACATAGAGTGGGACTAATGCCCTTTAAATCAAGAGTATATCCAATAGCAGCTCGGTGCTTCCTTAGAACTTTCAATAATCTTTCTTCTTCATGCTCTGAAAGGTTAGCACTAATAATAACAGGATATATCTTCTTTTCATCAAGATAAACATATTTCAAAGTGTCTAGTAATTGTTTTAATTCAAACACAAGATCACCTTTAGGTGGAGGATGACCTCCTAGAGTTTCAATAGGCAAATTGTGTTTAACCACAGGACGTTGTTCAAATAAAATCTGATCTATTTCATTTCTTTCATGCATATGTAAATCATTTTCATGGTCTAGCGGATATTGTTCTAGTGGATCAGTAGGAGGGACTGCAATAGAAGCAAGACCAACTATTTCATCCTTACTAGGCAATTCTTTTTCATGAAGCTTTCTACTAAACTTGGAGGAATTAAACTCATGAGACTCATTACCAAAACTAACACCGACAATTTGTTTCTCACAATATATTTTAGCACTAACGGTGTTCAAGAAAGGTCTATAGAAGATAATGGGACAAAAGTTATCTTGTGGGGAACCAAGAACAAGAAAATCAGTAGGGTATTTCATTTTCCCACACAAGACTTCAACATATCTAACAATCCCAAGTGGTGTGATGGTGTCTCTATTAGCAAGTTTAATAGTGGCATCTATTTCTTCTATTTCAGCGGGTGCTATGTCATTCATAATTTCTTGATATAAAGTAAAGGGAATAGCACTCACGCAAGCACCTATGTCACATAAACCACGATAATAGTGATCTCCTTTTTAACTGAGACAATGGGCATGCCGACAACGGGTTTAGGATTATCCATTCTATCGGGTTTGGCAATTCTAGTAGCTTCATTACAGAAGTAAATAACATGCCCATCTATATTTTCTTCCAAGAGGTCCTTAACCATAGAAATAGTAGGCTCTACTTTAATTTGTTCATCAGGTTTAGGTGTTCTAATATAACTTTTGTTGACCACAGTTCAAACTTTAGCATGTTCCTTTATCCTAACAGGGAAAGGTGGTTTCTGAATATAAGCAGTAGGAACAACTGGATCAACATTATAAAGTATAGGTGGGTGATATTTAAACCACTTCTCTTTAGGGAGATCAACATGAGTAGCAAATGATTCACAAAAGAAGACTACTATCTCAGAGTCAAGTCCATATTTAGTGATAAACTTTTGAAAAGCATCGATATTCATAAAAGAATTAACACAATCATATTTAAGCTTAATACCCGACTCTTTACCTTAGTCGAGTTACCAATCTTGAGAGTTGCGTTTAATTCTTTCCAAAAGATCCCACCAGAATTCAATAGTCTTCTTTATAAAAGAACAAACACAATAAGTATCAAGCATGGATCGATCATTATGAGAAAGCCGAGCATAAAAATTCTGGATCATAATTTCTGTTGAGAGCTCATGATTGGGGCATGAATATAACATAGACTTAAGCCTCCCCCAATCTAGAGCGATACTTTCTCCTTCACGATGCCAAAAATTATATATGTAGTTCCGATCACGATGACCTAGATGCATAGGATATTTTTTTTGGTGGAACTCCAATTTCAATTGATTCCAATTCCAGGATCCAATATCATCGCATAGCCTATACCATGCCAATGCTTTTCCCTTCAAAGATAAAGGGAAACCTTCTTCTTAACTTCATCTCCAGGTAAACCTGCAAGCTTAAACAATCCACAAATTTGTTCCACATATATCAAGTGCATATTAGGATGTTCGGTTCCATCTCCTGCATAAGGATTAGCTAGCAGTTGTTCTATCATACCCGAAGGAATTTCGTATCCAATATTTTTAGTAGGTGCAGTAGGTTGAGGGGTAGCTAATTGTGATTCCGGTCGAGGTGAAGATACCCCGAACAAACCCCTCAAAGGATTGTTTTCCATAGTAACAAGTGACAGTAAATTTCAGCACACTATATAAATGTTTCCTTACCAAATTCCACTTACCAAAGGCGCTTGACTCCCTGGCCACGGCGCCGGAAAATAGCCTTGATGACCCAGAAGTATATGGGATCAATTGTAGCTCTTTTCGATAAGTAAGAGTGTCGAATTCAACGAGGAGCAGAAGGAAATGACAAGTGGTTTTCAACAAGGTAATGTCTGCAAGTGCTGAAATTGTAAGTAACAGAGTAGTTTGATAGCAAGATAATTTGTAACGAGCAAGTAACGATAATAGTAACAAAAGTGCAGCAAGGTAGCCCAATCCTTTTGAGGTAAAGGATAGGACAAAACGGTCTCTTATAGTAAGAAAAGCGTTTTGAGGGTGCACGGGAATTTCATCTAGACACTTTCATCATGTTGGTTCGATTCGTGTTCGCTACTTTGATAATTTGATATGTGGGTGGGCCGGTGCCTAGGTGCTGTTCTTACTTGAACACACCTCCTACTTATGTTTAACCCTCTCGCAAGCATCCGCAACTACGAGAAAAGTATTAAGAATAAATTCTAACCATAGCATTATACTTTTGGATCCAACCCGTCCCTTATGGAATAGCGCATAAACTAGGGTTTAAACTTCTGTCACTCTCGCAACCCATCATTTAATAACTACTCCATAATGCATTCCCTTAGGCCCAAATATGGTGAAGTGTCATGTAGTCGACGTTCACATGACACCACTAAGGGAATCACAACATACATACTATCGAAATATCGAACACATATCAAGTTCACATGATTACTTGCAACATGATTTCTCCCGTGACCTCAAGAACAAAAGTAACTACTCACAAAATGATAATCATGCTCAATATCAGAGGGGTATTAAATAGCATATTGGATCTAAACATACAATCTTCCACCAAATAAACCATATAGTAATCAACTACAAGATGTAATCAACACTACTAGTCACCCACAAGCACCAATCTATAGTTCCGGTACAAAGATTGAACACAGGAGATAAACGAGGGTTTGAGATGAGATGGTGTTGTGAAGATGTTGATGGAGATTGCCCTCCCCAAGACGGGAGAGTTGTTGGTGATGATGATGACGATGATTTCCCCCTCCGAGAGGGAAGTTCCCCCGGCAGAATCGCTCCGCCGAAGGGCAAAAGTGCTCCTGCCCAAGTTCCGCCTCGAGACGGAGGCGCTCCATCCTGAAAGTCCTCTCCTTATTTTTTTCTAGGTCAAAATGACTTATATACCAAAATATGAGTACCGGAGGTGGGCCGAGGGGAGCACAACCCTCCAGGGCACGCCTGGGCTCCCTGGCGCACCCAGGTGGGTTGTGCCCGCTTGATGGGCCCCCTCTGGTACTTATTGGCTCCACTATTCTTCATATATTTCATAAAAAATCTCCGTGAAGTTTCAGCTTGTTTGGAGTTGTGCAGAATAGGTAGCCTGACGTAGCTTTTCCAGGTCCAGATTTCTAGCTGTCGGAATTCTCCCTCTTTGTGTGTACCTTGCATATTATGAGAGAAAAGGCATTATAATTACTCCAAAAAGCATTATTATGCATAAAAACATCATAAATAAGAGTAGGACAACATGATGCAAAATGGACGTATCAAACACAGCTCCTTCAAAGACATTGTCCAAGCAGCCTGGAATATCCTGTGGGTTACACTGATCCTGCCAAGAAAATCAGTGCAAATTTTAAAAATTTCAGAAGAGCTTTAAAATTGTGGGCCAAGAGTTTGTCATGCCTTAATAGGCAGAATCGGGACTTAAATGCTTGTATTTTCCTCTGGGACTTGATTGAGGAATACAGAGATCTCTCCGTGTTTGAAGGAAACTATAGAACCATGTTAAAAGAATTCATGTTGACAGTACTTAATATTTAGGAGATCTATTGGAAACAAAGAGGTAAAATAAAAGGAGTTAAGTTTGGGGATGAGAACACAAAAATCTTTCATACTAAGGCCTCAATCAATCACAGACATAATAAAATTGCCATGTTACTGAATGAGGATCAAGTGGAAATTATTGACCATGAAGGAAAAGCTGCAATTCTTTAGGAGGCTTCTAAAAAAAGATTGGGACAATTAATGGTCATACAATGCACTTTGATTTGAATGACCTATATGAACAAAGAGTGGAGCCTGAGGTTTTCCAGGATCTTGAGAAGCCTTTTACACAGGAGGAAATTGATGATCTGGTAAAAAAACTTCCTACAGACAAATCTCCAGGTACTGATGGGTTTAACAATGAGTTCATTAAAGCCTATTGGGACATCATTAAAATGGATATCACTGAGCTTATCATGGCTTTTCATGCCCGTAATGTAAATCTTGAAAGCATCAACACATCCTTCATTACCCTGATCCCAAAAAAGGAAGTGCTAGTTTCCCCTAATGACTTCAGACTAATTTCTTTGCTAAATGGAGTTCTTAAGATAATTACCAAGTTGTTGGCCAATAGATTGCAAAGAGTTATTCTTCAAATGGTACACATTAACCAATATGGAATCCTCAAGAACAGAGTGATCCAGGATTGTCTTGGCCGGGCGTATGAATATATCCATCAATGTCACAAATCAAAAGAAGAGATGTTAGTATTAAACTGGATTTTGAGAAAGCTTTTGACACTATTGAGCATCAAGCTATTATTGTACTCAAAGCAAAGGGATTTGGAGAAAAGTGGATTTCCTAGATGCAATTACTTTTCACATCGGCCTCATCAGCTGTGATGTTGAATGGAGTTCCTGGCAAAAAATTCTACTGTAGAAGAGGAGTTAGACAGGGTGATCCATTATCTCCATTAATTTTTGTATTGGCTGCAGATCTGCTACAATCAATACTTAATAAGGCCATGAGACTGGGTCTTATTACTTCACCACTTCAAGTCAACTCTTTTCTAGATTTTCCAGTAGTGTAGTATGCAGATGATACCCTGATTCTCATGCAAGCAAATGCAAGATAGCTGATATACCTCAAAGATCTATTAAACACATTTGCCTCAACCACTGGACTAAAAGTCAATTATGGGAAATCAATCATGGTACTCATAAACATTGCAAAAGACAGAGTAAGCATTTTCACTAACACGCTGCAATGTGCCAGAGGACAATTTCCTTTTACTTACTTGGGCCTTCCTCTGGGAATTTATAAACCAGCTGTAGAACAATGTTTGCCTCTAGTCAACAGAATTGCTAAGAGATTATCTGGTATCTCTACCTTTATGACTCAGGTAGGTAGATTGCTACTAGTCAAATCAGTGCTTGCATCATTATCAATTTTCTTCATGTGTTGTTTGGACATACCTATCACCATCGAGAAGCAGATCATTAAGTATTTGAGGCATTGTCTCTGGAGAATGCCTGGAATACCACGGACTAGCACTAGTGGCTTGGCACACAGTTTGCAGGCCCAAAAGTCAAGGAGGTTTGGGAGTCATTGATATCTACACATAAAACAATACTTTGCTCATGAAAAACCTTCATAAGTTCTTCAATAGGCATGGCATACCATGGGATAACCTAATTTGGGAGACATATTATAGTAATGGGAAACTTCCAGGAGATCATAAGGTGGGCTCTTTCTGGTGGAGATCAAACTTAGCACTCGTAGATCATTTCAAAGCCATAGCCAGATGATGTGGGGGATGGTAAAAGTGCCTTGTTCTGGGATGACATGTGGCACCAATTTGTCCTTAAACACAAGTTCCATCACCTTCATACCTTTGTTAGAAATCCACACTTAAATGTCCATCAAGTAATCAACACTGAATATCTTCAAGACCTCTTCTATCTACCACTGACAACACAAGCATATGAGGAATTCTTGGAAATGGAAAATATATGCATTACATTAAGACAATCTGATTACTTGGACTTGATGGACACATGGAACTATATATGGGGAAATGAATTCTACCTTCCATTAAAGCCTACAATGTACTGATTGGACACAAACAAACACCACCACACTTCAACTTGATCTGGAAGAGCTCCTGTCAGCCCAAACACAAAGTGTTCTTTTGGATGTTGTTACATGATAGAGTTAACACAAGGAACATGTTAAGAAGAAAAAGCTTTGAACTTGAAGCATACAACTATGCAGTGAGGGATTGTCAGCAGGAAGAAACACTACAACATCTCTTTTGGGGATGCCCTGCCATTCAGTGATGGGATTTCATCTGTCCAATAAGAACACATAATTTGTCAGTGTTAGAAGCATATCAAGACCTAAAAGACAAGCTCAATTACCCCTTTTTTATGGAGATTATCATTCTAGGGCCATGGACTATTTGGATATCCACGAATAATAAGATATTTGAGAATATAACTCCCTCATTTCAGGGCTGGAAATTCATTTTTGAGGAGGAGCTCAAGCTGCTAAAATACAGGATGAAGAGAAAACATGTCTTTCAGTTCTCTGCTTGGTTGGAGGCATTGTTGTAATTGCTTCTTTAGTAGTAGTATAGATTTTGTTTATAGCTTTATTAGTTCTTTTTGCTTGTTAGTTTTTTCTTAGCTTTTGAAGTTTTCTTTCTTTTTTTCTTTTTTTTTATTTTCTTTCCTTCTTCTTTTGTATTTTGTTTTTGGGCTTACCTCAAGCCTATCAAACAGGTTTTTTGTTCTCTATTTATTAATTAATAAAAGTTGTAGTAGGGTTTTATCCTACTGTTTATAGTAAAAAAATAATCACTTTATTATTGCCTCTAGGGCATCTTTCCAACAGTCTCCCACTTGCACTAGTCAACAATCTAGTATTAGATGGTAATGAACCTAACACACATAGAGTTCTGGTGGTGGTCATGTTTTTTCTGTGGAAGAGGTTTAGTTAACGGATCTGCAACATTCAGATCCGTATGTACTTTGCAAATGTTTATGTCCTCCTCTTTGACTGCATCATGGATGGAGTTGAAGCGTCGCTTTATGTGGCTGGTCCTCTTGTGAAACCTTGGTTCCTTAGCTAGAGCAATGACACCAGTTTGCTAGGCAAATGTGTTTAATAGAGCTTTGAGGTATATCAGCTATCTTGCGTTTGCTTGCATGAGAACAAGGGTATCATCTGCATACTACACTACTGGAAAATCTAGAAAAGAGTTGACTTGAAGTGGTGAAGTAATAAGACCCAGTCTCATGGCCTTATTAAGTATTGATTGTAGCAGATCAGCAACCAATACAAAAATTAATGAAGACAGTGGATCACCCTGTCTAACTCTTCTTCTACAATAGAATTTTTCTGCGAGGAACTCCATTCAACATCACAGCTGATGAGGCTAATGTGAAAAGTAATTGCATCCAGGAAGTCTACTTTTCTCCAAATCCCTTTGCTATGAGTATATCAATAATAGCTTGATGCTCAATAGTGTCAAAAGCTTTCTCAAAATCCAGTTTAATTACTAGCATCTGTTCTTTTGATTTGTGACATCGATGGATATATTCATATGCCCAACCAAGACAGTCCTGGATCACTCTGTTCTTGAGGAATCCATATTGGTTAATGTGTACCATTTGAAGAATAACTCTTTGCAATCTATTGGCCAACAACTTGGTAATTATCTTAAGAACTCCATTTAGCAAAGAAATCGGTCTGAAGTCATTAGGGGAAACTGGCACTTCCTTTTTTGGGATCAGGGTAATGAAGGATGTGTTGATGCTTTCAAGATTTACATTACCAGCATGAAAAGCCATGATAAGCTCAGTGATATCCATTTTAATGATGTCCCAACAAGCTTTAATGAACTCATTATTAAATCCATCAATACCTGGAGATTTGTCTATAGGAAGGTTTTTTTACCACATCATCAATTTCCTCCTGTGTAAAAGGCTTCTCAAGATCCTGGAAAACCTCAGGCTCCACTCTTTGTTGACAAACCACGTCGCAAAACTTGGTGACGCTAGTCTGGATAGTGTGTCAGTAGTACGACAACGACCTCACGTTGCGATGTTGAATGATCTACATGTCGTAGGGCGCAACGTGCTTTCGTGCGTGAAACATTTCATGCACTTGCTACCAGAAGGCCTCTCCTTTGCTCATGCCTACGAAATTCGCGGATACGTCCAATCACGCATCTCACAACAACTCGTCCTCCATGGTCGAGTAGCTCACCATCCTTCATACTCTAAAAAACGACATAACATTTGAAAATAAGGTCAATGACATTTGACCGAAGACTTGCCGGGCATGGTGTCCGCCATGGAGGTCGTCAACAGGGGGCGGAGTGTACCTAGGTACAAAAGGTTACAGGGTGGACAACTCTGTTGTAAAGGCGAGAAGGCCCGTCGGTGCGACTTGTGGACGTCCAACAATGCCTCTGTGGCGGCTGGTGACGTACAACAACGGCGGCAGAGGTGGAGGGTGTGGATGCAAAGCAAGGGGGAGAAGGAGCGGAGTGGAAGACAATAGGATCGGGAAGGGGGATTGGGTGGGCCGGGGGTGTCAGAGTCCTACATGTCTGCTGTCCGGACTCGTGTAAAGTTCCCCCACCTTGTCTCCAATTTACGGGAGAAAACACGTCTGGACCGCCCCGCGGACCGATGCAGACCCGATTTAGATGACTTCCGCGGTCCGGACGGGTACAAGCGGTTTACGGATCCGGCTTGAAGATGCCCTTAGTGACACTCAGAATTCTCCAAAACTAAGCCTGCTTAATTATTCTCATTTTCTTTGTAAGAACCTTTGTATTTGTTTTCTCGTGATTAATTTATAGGCAACTTAATCTACCAATTTCTTCAAATAGCGCGAACCAATTTGTAATTGAATGAGTATCCTCAGTTCACGAGGTTCAAATCCTGATGCTTGTATTATTTTAGATAAAAATACTCAAAGTAGCGTCGGCAGGCGGTGGTGGGTACGTGAAGAAAGATCTGAAAAAAAAAAGAGAAAGGAGAGCACCGGCTGGGGTCTAGAGGAGAAGAGAAGGAACGAGTGGTGGAGAAATCGCGGTGGAAAGACAAGGTTTGACCCCAGCCAAAAGCGGTGCGTGGGGCTGCGGCGCGTGTCACGCACGCGTGTCACCGCGCGAGATTAGGCCGTTCGGTGGGCCGGTGTACATCATTTATACCAATCCCAATCCCCAACCAAAGCCCCAAGCCCGCACCGCACCGCACCATGACTCCGCCGCCGCAGCCGCAGCCGCAGCCGAGCCATGACTCGCTGCCGGCGCTGCCCGATGACCTCATCGTCGAGATCCTCCTCCGACTGCCGCCTGACGAGCCGGAGTATCTCTTCCGCGCCTCCCTCGTCTGCAAGCTCTGGGGCAACCTCCTCTCCGGCCGCGCCTTCCGCCGCCGCTACCGCGAATTCCATCAAGCACTTCCCGTGCTGGGATTCTTTCGTAACCTGTCCGGCCTAGCCCGCTTCGTCCCCACTACGGCATTCCGCCCTCCCGACTCCGGCAAAAGCTTCGCCTTCGATTGCCGCCATGGCCGCGTCCTCCTGAGCGACCGCAGCTTCCCGGATTCCTTTACCCTCTGGGACCCCATGACCAACGAGAAGCAGCGCGTGCGCCACCCCGCCATCCGGGGGAGTTGCTACAACGCGGGGGTGTTCTGCGCCACGCCCGGCTGCGACCACCTTGACTGCCATGGGGGTCCTTTCCTGGTGGCCTTCGTCGGCACGGACGCCGACGACGACGGCGCGCGCGCCTGCCTCTACTCTTCAGAGACCGGTGTGTGGAGCTCGCCGTCCTATGTTGAGTTCGGTTATGAGCTCGATTCCTATGTCGACTCGATGCCCCCCGTCATGGTGGGAGACGCTCTCTACTTCACCTGTGGGACCGGCAGCCTGATCCTGCGCTACAACTTGGGCGGCGATCGGGGCCTATCAGTGATCGATGCCATGGACGTTTACGAGGGCGGGGATAACCAGGATGGGGGTGGCGTTGTCATCATGCCAGTGGAAAATGGTGGACTTGGGCTCGCTGTCCTTAACATGTTCACCCTCTACCTGTGGGTGCTGAAGACGGGTCCTGGCAGAGCCGCGCGGTGGAAAAAAAGTGGGGTCATCAAGCTCGATATGCTCTCCATTGGCGACCCAAGGCACTCACTGTGTCTGCTGTCCGCCTTTGCCAAGGGCCGCGCTTCCGATGTCATTTTCGTCAGCACGCATGCTGGTGTCTTCATGATCGAGCTCAAGTCGGAGCAAGTGACCAAGGTGTGCGAGAAGGGATTGTTCAATGTCTTTCCTTACATGAGCTTCTGTACTCCAGGTACTATCCTCAACCTTACCAAGTTCTATACGATTGAACTTTGTGGACATTCCCCCGCAAATAAAAATAAAAAAAGTTTGTGGACATTCAGTCATAATGGAATATATATAGAACTGAGTTTGCAATTTGTAAGATTTACCTAGGCAATCGTCGATACATATATTGTGTTGATGTGCTCTATTGCTCTGTCTCCTTATTTTCTTTTTGATGGCACTGCAATTTTTATATCTCAAAAAAAAAAATGTTATGAACAAAAGGCTTGAGATAAGCCACAAAATAGGAAAACTGCATATCTATATGTAATCCAAACAAGCAAAGCAAAGCAATATTACATGATCAGCTATTCTTGCAGCCATGACTTAACAAACTCTGCCCATTGTTGCCATTTAAATAAAGGCGCCACGGTCAATGTTATCATTGCTGGTGTAACACATCATGCTACAACAGGGGCGGTCTGAAGTGAAACTGATGGCATGGCGACCCAAGGATGTGGCAACAGAGAAAATTTCTTTAACATTGCAAATCAAAGGCGACAAAATAAGCTTTTTTTGAAAAAGTTAATACAACAAACTAGTCGACACAACACTAACTAAAAGATAACCGGGCTTGGTTTACACAAGTATGCACACATGCAAGAGCATTGTCCAACAAAACTATTCATCTACGCCACTAATAACTACTTAAAAAATATATACTACACTAATAACGAGCTAGTAGAAATAACATGTTATGGAGTAAACAACCAAAACATGGTAAATTAGTACCACCAAGTATTAAATAGAATACAGTGACTATGTAACATTTTTTTTAGAAAAGAGGCACTTGCCGGCTTTAGCGAACTGAAGCCCTTTTAGCGTTTACAACAATGGTTCAACACAAATAAAGGGGAAAACATAAGCGAGGTTCGACACAAATCCATCAGGGTCAAAGGCTCAAGAGCCGGCACACACCACAAACTAGACGACAGTGCTACTGCAGTATTGCTTTCATGATTTTAGCTTGGAGATTATTTACTAGGGCAGGTAATGATGCCATTGCCATGCATGCATCCCAGCGCTTAAGTAATATGAGCCATTCACACCTTTGCAAACATGCAAGATGAAGCCCCTCCAGACCAGGGGCCCAAGACGGTTAGCTCTCTGCCCCTGCCTCACTTTGGCCTGGATTACTTCAGAGTTGAGGGTTAAGTTGTTGTGGTATGAGCATAATAATGTTAGAAATATCATTTGATCAGTTGGCCAGTAGTTTGCAGACCATAGAGACATTTGTCTTTCCGGAAATGGTTATGCAATTTACTAAATAAAGAGGGTCTAATGTTGAGTTTGGGACTAAAGGCTTTGTCGCTGTTGTTGTAATTTTGAGTTTGTTGAGAAAATATCTCAAGAATAGTGTGCTGTACTGCTGTCTATGTACTCCCTCCGTCCGGAAATACTTGTCGCAGAAATGCATAAAAATAGATGTATCTAGAACTAAAATACATCTAGATACATCCATTTCGCCGACAAGTATTTCCGGACGGAGGGAGTATTAATTAAGGTTAAACAAATCTTGCAGCTTACTGCTGTACATTAGTTTTTGGATCGATAGTTGGCTAGATGTTGGACATCTTCCTCAGCAATTCCCTAGAGGCTTTTGAAACTTAACTTTCAGCAGAACTGTGATGGTGAACAAGTTTTCTTTTTCAGAGGTCTTGCGGGCATATTAGGTTCATAAGAACGTCAGTAGCAAAGTACTCCATCCGTTCACAAATACAAGATGTTTTGGATATTTCGGTATGGACTACATATGGACTGAAATGATTGAACAAACACACTAAAACATGTCTATTTACGATGCATAAAAAAGTCAGAACATCTTACATTTGTTTTTTTGAACGGTCACGGGGGGAGAGGATCCCCACCTGAATATATTGCTCAAAAAGCTGCCAAAGCCAAGAGTCACCCCTTAAGCTTTGGCTGATCCAGTTTATAAGGGAAACCGGATCAAAAACCTAAACAAGTTGACCCCGTTTATGAGGGAAACCGGGCCGAAAACCATACAGGTACTAAGGTTACAGAAGATGAGGAAAAAGTGCCACCCAGGAGAGGGCATGACCTAGCTAGCAGGCAGAAAGACCAACACCATGAGAGACACAAGTAGATGTGGGGTTCTGTCGAGGGATCACAATACCAAGACTCTGCAAACAACCTAACGCACGGCACCGGCGTGCGTACCGAGCCCCACGGCACAACAGAGGATCAACCATAATCAACGAGTGCCAAACCATAACACGAACCTTGACTGGAAGATCCGCCACGAGCGGTCAGAACGATTAGCAGGTTGGGGAGGCATCATTGTGTCGTCATTGAGCAAAGGTGAACCAAGACAACACCAAGAGCCGAAAGCTCGCCGCAGCACAACGGCAACCATGGGAGGGTCTTGAGCATGCATAGCAACAGGACGGAGACCACGCGAAGGACAGCCAAAGAGAAACACATGAAGAAGAAACACACCACCGTCGGCCCCAAGCTCGCCGCACCACCACCACCAAAACGCACCACCCTCAACCACACGCCGCATCAGGAACCGTCGCTTTGGGCCCCCAAGATGACGCCTCCAAGGAGGAAGTGTTGTCGAAGACGCAACACCATCATCCGATCCGGCGAGCCTGATCTTAGGTTTTCACCCGGTGACCACAAAGCAGAGTACCGTAGGTGCTGGAGCTCCACAGCAGCACCTCCTGCGAGGAAGGCGACGTCCATAGACGCCGCTGCCGCCGGCATCGACAAAGTCGATGCAAGGTTCTCACCCGGAGTTTGAGCACATCCCACATCCCTACAGCAAGACGGCCTGAACCACGCCGAAGCAGATCCACGCGACATAGCTCGGAGACCACGCCTCTAGGAAGGTATTCGACGCCGGTGTGGCGCCGTCATGGTCGGCTCACACAATGGGTGAGCAGGGATTTCTTCCAGAGCACAAGCGCACAGGACCCGAATCGGCCCAGTGAGGTCAAGATCGCCAGATCGGGGACGGGAACGTCGGCAAACTCCGACCACTGCCAAAACTGGAGCCGGCACGCCGGCCGCTCCAGTCCCACCTCGCCCCGCAGCTCCCCATACTCGCGCCCACCCTGATGCAGCACCGCAGCAGCCCCCAGGAGCCAGCAGGAAGCCGACCCGCGTGGAGATGAAGGACCCGAAGGGAGGAAGGGGGGCGCCACCCCACCCCCACTCGCTGGGAAGGAGCCGCCGGGCCGCAACCCCGGATCCAGCCAACGACGCCCCCGCGGCTGCCACCCGCCGGAGGCGCAGCCTTGAGGTCACCACCCGCCGGAGCCGCAATGCCAGATCCGCGCCGCCAGAGGCCAGAGCGCCCGAGCCGCGCCCCGCCCACTCGGGCCACCCCGCGCGCCTTCCCGAACGCGGACGCCCATGCCAGCGCGCGCACCCGCGCGAGCGCCACGCCGAGTTCCCGCCGAAGCAGACGGCCCGCGCCGCCCCTCCGCGAGCTGGAGGGAAAGGACCCCGCCGCCGCCGAGCCGCGCGGGCTTCGCCCGGCGACTTTCGCCGGCGGCGGCGAGGGAAGGTGGGGACGGAGGGGAGCTTGCTGGCGACGCCTAGGGTTCGCTCCCGGGCGGGCGGGAGCGACCAGGGGAGCGTTTGTATCTGCACCTCACATCTTACATTTGTGAGCTGAGCGAATATCTATTTACGAGGTATTTGTTTTTCTTTTGTAGCATTAGATACAGTGAGAAGATAGATTATATGCACTTCCGTTTACAGTATCACTGGTATCTACTAGTATTATATATAGTCAACTGTTGTATCATCAGTGGCTCCCTGCAAAGAGATCTTAGTGGCAAAGTAATCTATTTTAGTACCACTTTAATTTATCTACCTTCTGATCATGTTTGCGATGTTCTAGAAAAAGTACTCCCTCCGTCCCATAATATAAGAACATTTTTGACATTATTGTAGTGTAAAAAATGCTCTTATATTATGGGATGGAGGAAGTAAAAAACTAAACTAATGTTTGCTCTTTGTTGTCATGTTATGTGAGTGTCTGATGTAGTTTGTTATGACTGTGGCTTGGTAGAAATCATTTTGCATGTTCCTTTGCATGCATAAACCACTGGTTTGTATACAAAACTTGTCTGAATTTGTCATTCAATTCGTTCAGGTGTCATTATATTCCTCTAATAAGTAGTTTAGCTTTCGAGACTGCACGCTGGCCCAGTGGTGACGCAGCTCAGTTGAGTCTCTTGCCAAAGTTCATACCATGTGTCAAAATTAACTCCCCTTGTTATTTCGTGGGTAGAATATTCAGCGTCTCTTGTTGCTTCTTTCTTCTTAGTACAATGACCTGATGGTTTCTTTTCCATTTTGGTGGAGTTCTTCTATTCTAATAGAGTTTACTGTGTAGCATTCAGCCCGTCACCATGGCCACGGAGTGCGAGCTAAGCCACGCGCTGTTGGAACCTCGCCGACAATCGGCACCACCGCTTTCTCCCTCACTTGTCGGAAGCCTCCCGCAGCTGCCACCGTTGCGCCCTGCAGCCGCTGTGCCTCCTGCCTCAGATCAACGCCCAGACGGAGAGGACGCACACACGTGAAAGAAGGGAAGAGGGCCTCGCCGGAGAAATCCAGCTCGCGTGGACTTCCGCCCGTCCAAGGGCTTCGTTGGTGAGCCCCAGAAAACCGTTGAAACCCACCTCGCCTGCTGCACTCCCCGCACGGACAACGCGGTTGATGGTCTAGCTAGCCTGCGCACACATCCGGGCCGCCGCGGACTCCCTGTGCAGACAACGCGATCGGTGGCCTATCCTGCGCGCACATCCCGGCTGGCCTGGGTACCTAGCAGGTTAGACTCGTGGCATGCCAGGTGCCGCTAGCTATGAAACGCTGCATGCCGCTGGCCATATGGAACGCAACTCAAGAAAATCGATACCCGCGAGACGAAGAGCGGACCATGTAATCTAGTCTAGTCTGGATTGATGAAGAAACGAAGCTCGCAAAACCAATGAGAAGCCTATTTATAGGAACAAAAAGCAACGAAAAAAAGGACACGAACCATCGAGAGAGGGCGGAGCCTTCTGGAGATCAGGAATGTAGCGGCGCCGAGAAATATCGAGTGCGAACAGGCTAAGCGGCACTGACCATCAGCAGCAGCACACGCAAACTTGCATGCATCCACGTAGTCACATCACACATGTGTCTATTCCTAACATGCATCCAACTCAATCAAAAAATAGTAGCGTCTCTATACTAAACAATGGAAGGAGCCTCTAGATCAGGCGGTGGAAGCGGCAACGTTTTCAGTATGGAAGGGCACATGCAGCCCAAATAACGAACGAAGCCCACACACGTTACGCAAATGCCAAAGGGAGGCTGCACAACCAGGTCAACGGGTCAGCAGGGCCCACGCGCACAATAAATTGCTAACTGCACCCACAAACTACCACGCACGTTAAGAAAATTGTTATTGCAAGTGTAGAGGCACCAGACGTTTTCTACCCCATAGCCTACCAACTTAATGCACGTGCCATCATACGATACGTCTAGGCGTCACAGTCAAACAAGCGGAGAAACATCAAGGCAAAAACGTCCCCGGAAATACAGGCTTGGTTATGTTGACTTAGGTCCTTCGGTGGTGTTCGTTGTGAGTTATTATTAGGCTTGCTGTTGGCCTCAACCTCGGTTTGTTTCTATATTGCTGATGCACTTTGTTAAATACCTTGTCAGAACCCGTGAGGTTCAATATATGAATATAGGGAGCAGTTTCACGATGGTACTATAAATCTTATGAGTTCAGAATTAACATGTCTAATGTTAGTCCTAATGCGGAGCTTACTCTGATAACATTTTCAGGTCGTGCTAATGGGAGATTGCCATCTCCAGCGACAACCCAGTTATAACGAGCTGCTCAATGATGGTTAAGTACCAAGTGGGCAAATTTACGCCTTGGTTCTGCTGGTTACCATGCTGCGTTGAACTAGTGCTTTTGTTTCCATTGGGAAGGTTAAGTAAGAACGTTGTTAATCACCGTGACCAGTTGTGGTTCTTGTCAAATTGTCTGTGATCATGAGTCCGAAACTAGCTTGCTGTTCCTGTCATATTTGTCGCAACCACCTAAAAGTTAATGTGTGCATTGGCGCGTGTGTGCATGCATGTATGCGTTTCCTGAAAATGACTTGAATTTGTTTGCCCATGTTGTAGTTGAGCTTGAGTACACCCAGGAAAATGTTGGCAGTTAAATGGCTGAATTATCTATGCTGATGTCCTAAGAACATCTACAACCGGACCTCCGTATCCGTCGCCCGGGCGGCCTGGCTGGTCACTATGCGGATGCAAAATTGCCACTCAGTGCGTCTTGCAGGCCTGAATGACCGGCAACCCCCATATTTGGGCAGATATGGGACGCGTCCGTCATGTTGAATCCGGCCAATTGTAGCCCATCTGACCCATATACATTGGATCTGGCCCACCGTGACCCATCTGATCCATATAAATACAACCGGCTTAGTCCACGGTAGCCATTGGATTCGACTTTGAGATGTCCGGATCCGAGGACTGGGTGCTCATCTCTTGAAGTCTTGAGGAGCAGATGGCCATTTGCAAGACGGTGGCGGCTTTGACAACACGTGAGGCAGAGATGGAGGATGCCTTCCGTGCACGCATAACCGATAAGCGGTGAATAAAGGCCAAAGCAGGGCGGTCCGTGCCATGGCTAAACTGCCCCAAGGAGGAGAAGGACAAGGACGATGGCAAATTGGAAAACATATATGAACTATGTATATAATTTAGCGTTGCATGAGACTAGTATGAATTTAAGGATTTGGTTTGATGGATCCGGTCGTGGATGCGGACTTTGGATGCCTGCTTGGTCACAATATCCAACTTACATCCATGTTAACATGTTTAAATTTGATGTTTACATTAATTTGTGAAAATGACATGTTAAAATAGTTTATTTCATAACTAAATAATTGTAGCTCTGAATTAAATATTCTATATATGTAACATGTCTAGAAAACATGTAGATTAACATGGTGCACTTACTTTACATGTTTAACAACAATAAAATTGTGTTTTAGGGCAGAATAGTACCAATTTCAAAAATTACTTATGGGGAATTTTCTGAATTGTTATTTGTTGTTTCCGGTCTCATTTAAACTTGTTTAGATAGATAGTTTGCTCATGCTTCACCTCTTACCATGTTGACCAACATTTAAAATTGATGAGTACATAAACAGGGTGGAATGCAATATTTGAATGTGGAGTTTCGTCAGCTTCACTTAATTTGTAGTATTGGATTGTGCACCTTGCCATGTCATGCCTCATTAAACCGGACATGCATCATACTTGGTTGTGCACCATGCCATGATTATGTGATGTTTGCTTACCGTGTTGTTTGCTTCTTTTCGGCTGTGCTTCTTCTCGATAGTTCTTGGTAATGTTACGAGTATGAGGATTCGTTCGACTATGATTGTTCGACTACTTCATGGATTTGATCTTCTTCCAAGCGAGATTCCAGGCAAGATGATCATTACCTTGGATATCACTATTATCTTTGCTTGCTAGTTATCTCGATGCTATCGCTATGTCTTGCTACCTATCCCCTGTTTGTCAAGCCTCCCAATTTGCCAGGATAAGCCTCTAACCCCCACCTTCCTAGCAAATTGTTTGTTTGGATATATTACTGTTTTGCTCAACCCTCTTATAGCGTTGCTAGTTGCAGGTTGTTCCATGTTGGGACATGGATATCATGGGATATCTCTCTTATTTAATTAATGCATCTATATACTTGATTGTGTGCGGAAGGCTCAGCCTTTTGCCTGGTGTTTTATTCTACTCACGCCGCCTTAGTTTCTGTCATACCGGTGTTATGTTTCTTGATTAGCTTTCCTAACATGATTGGGGTTTATGACCCCCTTGACAGTTTGCTTTGAATAAAACTCTTCCAGCAAGACCCAACATTGGTGTTAACATTTGCCTAACTAGATAAAATGCATATGGAGTAGCTAACCCACAAATAATTAATCAACAAACCGGGCCAGTGCCCCTCATGAGTATTGGTCCAAACTAGAGCACTGTGTGGGGCCGTCCCTTGGTAACTTGGGGTCTTTGCTACATGTACGTGTCGCTTGTCCGGTCGTGGCCTGATTACGAGATATGTGTGACTCCAATCGGGGTGTTGGCATGTCGGGAGGTCTTACTGGTTTTGTTTTACCATTGTCGAAATGTTTTTTGCATCGGGATTCCGGTGATGCTTCGGGCTATCCCGATGTTGAGGTCTTCCAAAGCTGATTGTGGCAGTTTGTGATGGACTAAGTTGAGACATCCCTGCATGGTTAGATCTTTCGGAAGCCGTACCCGCGGTTATGTGGCAACTTGAAAATTTATAATACCCGGTTGTGGAGAACTTGACCCTAAACTTCAAATAAAATACATCAACCGCGTGAGTAACCATGATTGTCTCCTTTCAAGGAAGTTCAGGAAGAGAACACGGCGGGGTTATGATTGACTCGTAAGTAGGTGTTCAGGATCATTTCTTGATCATACTAGAATGCGACTGACTATACATAGTTTACTCTTCTTATTCTTGTACTCATAAGTTAGCCACACACAAATGCTTAGTGCTCGCTGCAACCTCACCACTTAACCATTCCATACCCATTAAGCTTTGCTAGTTCTAATACCCATGGTAATGGGATTGCTGAGTCCCTGTGGCTCACAGATTACTACAACAACAAGTGCAGGTATAGGTAAAGCGATGTTGTGACATGACAGCGATGCTTGTTCTTTTTGGAGTTCTTCTGCTTCTTCTTCTTCGACGATCATATGATGGGTTTCCAGTTGGCAGCCTGAGACATCACAGGGTGGATGTCGTTCTTCTTTCATTTGATTTCATCTGTAGTCTGATCTTGCTCTTCTATATGATGATTGCTATGCTTTGATGTATTGAGATATTCATGTTGTAGCTTGCGGCGAGTGTAAGCCTTTATCTGGTATTCTCATCTATTCAGTATATGGTATGTTGTGATGATATCCACCTTGCTATGCGCTCGATATGCGATTCTACCCAATCATAAATTCAACATGTGATGGGGATAGAATTACATCCGGACGCGGACATATAGGGGCATAGGTTAGCCAACTCCGGTTGTAGGTGCTCTAATACCTATGTACAAGGGACAATGAGAAGCATCATATACTAGTATCATGTATATGATACTAGCACTAGTGCAGGAAACCCTTATAGAATTTGCCAGCAGCAACTATCGGCTAGAAAGAAATGCGACCGCTAACTCGGCCAACTACCGGCGGCGTCCAGAAAAATTATGGGCGCTTCTACTATTACTGTACTAGCAGCGTTCACTAGAAATAAACGCTGCTACTACTCTACACCAAAAAAGGAGCTATTCTGTCGCGAAACACCAGCAAGGTTTGACAAAGGCACATGCCACAAGATGGTAATAAACTAGCAACATTCAACTTATCTTAATGGCTACAAAAGTAACTTGCATCACCACATTGGACCATCACAAGTTTGTGTTCAAACAACCAACAACACTTCAGCAGACGGATCGCTGCTAATGGGCGTTAATATAGCGGTGCATCAATTGAATGCGTGCTGCTAAGGTGTTCTCAGATTCAAATTAATGTGTTGCTTGGCGAGCAGATACCGGCGAGCCGTGGACATAGGCATAGCTTTTGTGTAACACATTGAATTATAACCACATATTCTAGTAATCACATGCATGATGGCACCATGCAAAGTTTTTTTAAACAATATTTATAATATTTTATATATCTGCTTAAAATTTTAAAGTTTTAGTAGCAGCTTGCATGCTAGAAGAGAAACACTACTAACCATCACACTAGCAACGTTTGGCATGGAAGACACGTTGCTAAATGCACTAATATATTATGTTGTTCTAAACACCTCATATAAATCCAAAAATTGGTGATACAACTTTGATTTGGCTGCATTAGGTGTATACAATTTTTTAGATCAAAAAATATCAACACTACCTTGCCCCCTCACAAATTGGACACTTCCCTCCTTCGAGTCTACGAATCTCCCAGACATCGATAGGTCGTCAACATATCTCATAACTATTGTGTAGTACATTGAATTTTTAACCACAATTTTAGTGATCACATGCATGCTGACACCATACAATGTTTTTTCAAACAACATTTACAACATTTTGTACATCTGCTTAAAATCTTAAAGTTTCATTAGCAACGTGCACCCGAGTAGGGAAACACCGCTAACCATCACACTAGCAACGTTCGGCACGAAATACACGCTGCTAACAGCACTAATATATTATGTTGTTCTAAAATAGCAAACCCACCTCATATGAATCCAAAATTGAAGATGCAATTGTGATTTGCCTGCATTAGATGTATACAAGATCTTTAGGTCACAAAAATAGCAACAGTACATTGCCCCTCACAAATTGGACACTCCCCCCCCCCCTTGAACCTATGAATCTCCCCTGACATCAATAAGTCGTTAACATATCTCATAACTTTGGTATAACATAGTGGATTTTTAAGCACATATTCTAGTGATCACATGCATGATCACACCATCCAAAGTTTATTTTTTTCAACAACACTTTGTAAATCTGTTTAAAATCTTAAAGTTTCATTAGCAGCACGCACCCCTGAAGGTACGCTAACCATCACACTAGCAGCGTTCAACATGGAATACACGCTAACTACAATAATATACTATGTTGTTCTAAAATAGCAAACCCACCTCATATAAATCCAAAAGTTGGAGATGTGTTTGCATTATATGTACATACAAGAACTTTAGGTCACAAAATAGCAACGCTAACTCCCCTCCCCCCTCACAAATCAGACACTTCCCCCTTGGAACCTACGAATCTCCCATGACATTGATAGCTTTTGTGTAGCACATTGAATTTCTTTAACCAAGTATTCTAGTGATCACATGACACCATCTAAATCTGCTTAAAATTTAGAGTGTTTTTAAATTTTCTTAAAATCTTGCATGGTAGGAGGAAAACTGCTGCTAACCAGAAAACTTGAAGGAATTTTTTATTTAATTTCCCCAAACAAATAAAATATACACTAAAAAACTTTTATATGATTGAATTGGCACACAATATAATCATGCTTAAAATGATTAAATGCCTATTTTGCTTTAGCAACGTTCGCCCAACTTTGGACGCACCTAGATTGTGCAAGCTAGAACGCCCCGTTTAACTCTCCGCTGCTAACTTTTAACCATATAATGGCCCCCTATGTGTGACTTGGGGAAATTTTACCAAAGCTCTCACCCAGCGAGTAATCCCAAGGTAAAATACAGTAGGTATAATGCAATAATAAAGTATGAATGGGTTTGCAACAATACTTAAAGTGGTGATTTTCTTTATTATACTAACGGATCTCACAAAGGTTTTGTTAAGTTTTGTGTGATCGAAGTTTTCAAGTTTTGGGTGAGATCACGATGAATGAAGGAATAAGGAGTGAAAAGAGCCTAAGCTTGGGGATGCCCATGACACCCCAAGGTAATATTCAAGGAGTACCAAGCAACTAAGATTGGGGATGCCCGGGAAGGCATCCCCTCTTTCTTCTAATGACCATCGGCAATTTTACTTGGATCTATATTTTTATTCGTCGCATATCATGAAATTTGCTTGGAGAGTGTTGTATTATATGAGTCTTCGCTTGTTTTTCTTTTTAGTTTGTCACAATCATCCTTGATGGACACACCTATCTGAGAGAGCCATAATTATGCTATGATTTGTTAGAATTGCTCTATGTGCTTCACTTTAATTTTTTGAGCTATGGAATTACTCTAGTACTTCACTTATATCTTTTTGAGCACGGTGGTGATTTAATTTTTGAAGAAATACTCTCATGCTTCACTTAGATTATTTTGATAGTTAATAAATTTTTAAAGAAATATGCTCTCATGCTTCACTTATATTATTTTGAGAGTTTAAAAAGGAAATTATTTTGAAGAAATTTATGCTCTCGTGCTTCACTTAAATTTGTTTGGGAGCTTGTTAGTAGCAATGGTAATATATGAATTTAGTCCCAAAGTGATATATATATATATATATATAAACATTCATAGAAATTTATGCTCTCATGCTTCACTTATATTATTTCAAGAGGGATATAATTAAAACATTCATGAAGATCATTGGATATTATAAACTTGATTCCTTGTAATAGTTTTAAGATATGGAGATAGTAATATGTAAGTCATGCTGGTGAGTAATTATGCTTAGTAAGAATATTGGTGTTAAGGTTTATGATTCCCTATGCAAGCACGAAAGTCAATAGTTATGCAATGAAGTTACATCCTACTTGTGGTGCATTATTTGGTTTTAGTTATGTCTAATGCTCATGTATGATCGTTTTCGTTTCTTGGTTGGTCGCTTTTCAATCTATTTGCTAACCTTCATTTGTACTAAGCGAAAATACTGCTTGTGCATCCAAATCCTTAAACCCAAAGTTGTGCCAAATGAGTCCACCATATCTACCTATATGCGGTATTTCCATGCCGTTCCAAATAAATTTGTATGTGCCAACTCTAATTTTCAAAATGAATTTCCTTTTTGTGTGCCTGTACCGCTCATGAAGCTGCAGGGGGTGGCCAATATTTTCCATGCTAGATATGTTATTCTCAAGATGAGTGTTTATTTACTTGTCATTGTACGAGAGTGTGGCGGGTAATAGGTATGCCGAGTCCCAAAATAAAAATAATATTTATATATTGTCAATAATAAATTCTTTGGAAAGTGTTGGTATGGAAGGCACCCGTGGATACGGCTAGCCATCGATTATGAAAGAATGGTGGAAAAGGAAATAAAAATTATTTTATGTTTGGGAACCACCTATGATTTATCTAGCATGGAAAGTATTGGGAATTCACGGTCGATTTTGTTGACAGGAAAAAGCATGCCTCTCCAAACAATTTTATCTCTCAATTTAAGTTATGAGCTCTGGCACCTCTACAAATCTCTGCTTCCCTCTGCGAAGGGGCTATCTATTTACTTTTATGCAATTTTAATTTTTATTGAGTTTCCATCTTCTCTTATAAAGCACCAACTAGGGAACACTATTGTCATACTTGTGCATTGAATACAGCTAATATTTGAGTGTGTTTCATGAATGGATCAATGATTGAGCATAATGGGCTAGGGATAGCTTTCTTTAGCGTTGATATTTTGAAATACATGGCTGCTTGTTGATATGCTTGAGTATTGATGTCCTCATGTCAATTATAGACTATTGCTTTGAATCATCTAAGAGTCCAAATGTCCATGCTACAAAAGAAAAGAACATGTGATGAACATGTTAGGCAACATTCCACATCAAAAATTCTATTTTTATCATTTACCTACTCGAGGACGAGCAGGAATTAAGCTTGGGGATGCTGATACGTCTCCAACGTATTTACAATTTTTGATTGTTCCATGTTGTTATATCATCAATCTTGGATGTTTTATATACATTTACTAGCAACCTTATATCATTTTTTGGGACTAACCTATTGACATAGTGCCCAGTGCCAGTTGTTGTTTTTTGCTTGTTTTTTACTTTGCAGAATATCAATACCAAAAGAAGTCCAAATTCCACGAAACTTTTTGGAGATTTTTTTTCTGGCCAGAAGACACCCTCGGAGCCAAAGGAGCACACAAGAGGAGGCCCGTGGGGCCCACTATGCACCAGGGCGCACCCTGGTGGGCAGTGGAGCCCATGGGCACCCCCTTGACCTACCTCCGCTTCTATAAATACACTAAAATCCCAAAAACCCTAGGGGAGTCAAGGACATACTGTTTCCACCACTGGAAGTTCCAGAACCACGAGATCCAATCTAGAGGCCTTTTCTGGCACTCTTCCGGAGGGGACAACGATCACGGAGGGGTTCTTCATCATCCTTGTTGCCCCTCCGATGATGCGTGAGTAGTTTACCACAGACCTACGGGTCCGTAGTTAGTAGCTAGATGGCTTCTTCTCCCTTTTTGATCTTCAATACAATGTTCTCCTCGATGTTCTTGGAGATCTATTTGATGTAATGATTTTTTGCGGTGTGTTTGTTGGGATCCGATGAATTGTGGGTTAATGATCAGTCCTATCCATGAATATTATTTGAGTCTTTTTTGAACTCTTATATGCATGATTGTTATATCGTCGTATTTCTTCTCCGAAATTTTGGTTTGGTTTGGCCAGCTAGACTATTTTTTCTTGCCATGGGAAGAGGTGCTTTGTGATGGTTTCAATCTTGCGATGCTCAATCTCAGTGACAGAAAGAGACATGACACACATGTATCGTTGCTATTAAGGGTAACAAGATGGGGTTTATTCATACGTGAGTTTATCTTGTCTACATCATGTCATCGTTCTTATTGCATTACTCCATTTTCCCATGAACTTAATACACTAGATGCATGTTGGATAGTGGTTGATGTGTGGAGTAATAATAGTAGATGCAGGTAGGAGTCGGTCTACTAATCTTGGTCATGATGCCTATATACATGATCATTGCCTTGGATATCGTCGTGATTATTCTCTTTTCTGTCAATTGCCCAACAGTAATTTGTTTACCCACCGTATGCTATTTTCTCGAGAAAAGCCTCTAGTGAAAACTATGGCCCTCGGATCTACTTCCTATCATATTAAATCTAAAAATACCTTGTTGCAATTTTTCTTTATTTATTTTATTTTGTATTTTTGTTAGATCTATTTATTGAAACCTATACAATTTAATCTATCTCAATTCCGGGGAGGGATTGACAACCCCTCTTACGCGTTGGGTTGCAAGTTTTTGTTGTTTGTGTGCAGGTGTTGTTTACATAGTGTTGCTTGGTTCTCCTACTGGATTGATAACCTTGATTTCATAACTGAGGGAAATACTTACCTTTGTTGTGCCGTGCTACTTCTTGAGCTTGTGTTGATTTTTCCCTTGAAGAGGAAAGGGCGATGCAACAAAGTAGAGATAAGTATTTTCCTCAGTTAATAACCAATGTATCAATCCAGTAGGAGGCACAAGCAAGTCTCCAATATATGCACCTGCACAAACTACCAAACACTTGCACTCAACGCGAAAAAGGGGTTGTCAATGCCTTCACGGTCTCGAAGAAGACTGAGATCTAAAAGAGATAGATATAAAGATAAATAAAAGAGAAATTAAAGTAAATCTAAATAAATTGCAGCAAGGTATTTTTGGGTTTTTTGGTTTATAGATCTGAAAATATATGATGGAAAATAGACCTGGGGGGCATAGGTTTCACTAGAGGCTTCTCTCTTGAAAGAAAACATACAGTGGGTAAACAAATTATTGTCGAGCAATTGATAGAAAGCGCAAAATTATGACGATATCCAAGGCAATGATTATGAATATATGCATCACGTCTGTGTCAAGTAGACCGACTCCTACCTGCATATACTACTATTACTCCACACATCGACCGCTATCCAGCATGCATCTAGAGTATTAAGTTCATAAGAATGGAGTAACACATTAAGTAAGATGACATGATGTAGAGGGGTAAACTCAAGCAATATGATGAAAACCCCATCTTTTTACCCTTGATGGCAACAATACTATACGTGCCTCGCTATCCCTACTATGTCACCGGGTGAGGACACCGCAAGATTGAACCCAAAACTAAGCACCTCTCCCATTGCGAGAAATACCAATCTAGTTGGCAAAACCAAACCGATAATTCAAAGAGAAATACAAAGATATTTAATCATGCATAAAAGAGTTCAGAAAAGGCTCAAATAATATTCATAGATAATCTAATCATAAATCCACAATTCATCGGACTTTGACAAACACACCGCAAAAGAATATCACATCGGATAGAACTCCAAGAATAACGAGGAGAACATTGTATTGAAGATCAAAGAGAGAGAAGAAGCCATCTAGACCCATAGGTCTATGGAAACGGCAGGACTGGCGGATGGAGAACAGAGCCCCCCCGGCAGAGTTTGACGCCATCGGGACGGGGCCCATGCAACCAAATAAAGTGGTGCAGAAGAAGAAGATGATGCTGGACCCGGTTTACTTTGTCAGCTCCCTCTTGCAAGGGGCTAGGTCAAGGTACTCCGGTGTGCAGAAATTGCTCTTCGACCTCCTTATGGCCTCGAGGAAGCTGCGTCATTACTTCCAAGCCCATGAAATCACCGTCATCACCCGCCTCCCGTTGCAACGGATAGTGCATAACCCAGACGCGACCGGGAGGATCGTGGAGTGGGCCTTGGAACGGTCGAGCTTTAGTTTGAAGTTTGAAAGTACTTCGACAATCCAGAGCAGAGTCTCGGCAGAGTTCATTGCGGAGTGGACCTCAACGCCCGACGAAGAGATCCAGGAGACCACTCTCCTCGGCAAGGAAGCAAGTCGCAACTGGATTATGTACTTTGACGGGGCTTTCTCGTTACAAGGCGCCGGTGCTGGTGTGCTGCTCGTTGCACCCACCGGAGAGCACCTCAAGTATGTGATCCAGATGCACTTTCCTAGGGAGATGTCCACAAACAACACTACTGAATGTGAGGGGTTGCTTGCCGGTCTCAGGATTGCGGCAGACCTCAGGATCAAGAAGCTCATCGTCAGAGGTGATTCACAGCTTGTCGCCAGGCAAGTCAACAAAGATTATCAAAGCCCGTTGATGGAGGCCTACGTAGATGAGATGAGGAAGCTGGAGGAGCGCTTTGACGGTATACAAGCGGAGCATGTTCCCCGAGTGGAGAACGACATTGCCGATTACCTGTCGAAGCGCGCTGCCTTCAAACTACCTGTGGCATCAGGTACTTTTGTGCTTCGGTTAACTCAACCATCCGTTGAACCATCAATAGAGGAGAATAAGCGAAGGAAATCAGGCCCCGACAAGTACTTTCCCGCCGAGCCCCCGGGAGCCGCTGACAAGGATGTTGCCGTGGACCCTGAGCCTGCCGAGGGGCAACCGACTCCGGCGGGGCGTCAAGCCATGGTCGTAGAGACGACCGCCCCCATGGCAGAGGAAATGCCTTTAGTCCTTGCCGTCGAGCCCCAGGCTTCGGCATGGGCACATCATACCGTCCGATTCCTCCAAATAGGGGAACTCCTTGAGGAGCAGGAAGAAGTGGAGAAAGTAGCCCGTCGGTCTGCCATGTATCAGTTTGTCGACGACGTCCTGTACAGGAAAAGACCGAATGGTGTGAAATTGAAGTGCATTCCCGGGAGGAAGGACTGGAGCTGTTGGCAGAGATACATGGAGGCATATGTGGTTCCCACATAGGGCTAAGGGCCCTAGCCAGCAAGGCATTCCGGCAAGGTTTCTTCTAGCCCACTGCCCTCTAGGATGCGAAGGCACTAGTCACCAAGTGTGAAGTGTGTCAGTTCCATTCGAAGAAGCTTCATCAACCAGCTCCAGCCCTTCAAACAATTCCTCTCTCCTGGCCATTTTCGGTCTGGGGGATCGACATACTGGGCCCTTTCCCCAACGCTATCCGGGGCTTTGAGTACTTGTATGTTGCAATCGACAAGTTCACAAAGTGGCCGGAGGTGGAAGCAGTGAGGAAGGTGACATCGCAGTCAAGTTCTTCAAGGGGCTAGTCTGCCATTTTTGTGTACCAAATAGAGTCATCACCAACAACAACACGCAGTTCACAAGCCACACCTTAATGCAATACATCCAAGACCTCGGCAGCAAGGTATGTTTCGCTTCTGTGGCACACCCACGGAGCAACGGCTAGGCGGAGAGGGCAAATGCTGAAGTACTGCAAGGCCTGAGGACAAAGGCTTTTTACAGGATGCACAAGAACGGAAGGCGCTGGATTGATGAGTTGCTGGCGGTTCTTTGGTTAATCAGAGCAATGCCAAATCGAGCCACCGGCCAAACACCCTTTGCCCTGGTATACGAGGCAGAAGCAGTTCTCCCCACGGAACTCACATACGTGTCACCTCGAGTGCTCGCTTATGACAAGCTTGAGCAAGAGCAATTGCGGCAAGATGACGCAACACTCCTTGAGGAAGATCGTCTTTGGGCGGCTGTGAGAGCAGCGCGCTACCAGCAAGCCTTCGCCGCTACCATAGCCGCAAGGTTCATGCCCGAAGCTTTGAGGAAGGCGACCTTGTACTTCGGCGTGTTCAATCGGCCAAGAATTCCAACAAGTTGACGCCAAAGTGGGAAGGCCCTTATCGGGTAATACGAGTCACCAGGCCCGGCGCAGTCTGCCTGGAGATCGAAGATGCTATTCCAGTGAGCAACTCCTGGAACATTGAACATCTTCACAAGTTTTACCCATAAGGTGCGGTTGCCGGGGCCCCCGGCAAACCACCTTTTGTACAAGCCTTGCCGGCAAGGCATGTAACCCTCTATACAAAGCCAGGCGCAGACCCTGAGCATAAATAAATGAAGCATTGACGCCCTTAGTTTTAGCATGCATGCTAGGTCAAGTCTCTCCCTCGGTTAGGGTTGATAGTGCTTAGCGGCGACTAACCCCTAGCATAGAGGTCGAGTGTGCGTCTCTCTGTTCCTTTCCGTCCTCTTTGGTTCGCAGGGTACATGGACATTTCCGCTGAGCTGTTTGGAAGAAAGAGAACAAGCCGGCACTCCGCCCCCGGCAACCCTGCAGACACAAGAATCCAACCATGGCAAGCCAAGGCTGCCGGGGGCTGCAGATCCAGATAAGTCTTTTACCCCCTATTGTGCATTCCCGTATGGAGTTGAGACGTATGAAACCTCGTTTATTCCTAGGCCACCGTGCTCCCCCTTTTTCCTGTACCCAAGAACTATTCCCTGGGTCGGAATTGGGTCATAGTCGTGGTGGCAGAGAAATAAACGAAGGGCCTAACTCTACTTCGCCCTGCCTCCGCCAAGAGCGTGAGAATGGTCGAATGAAGTAAGGGGGCGGCAAGGCCTGTTGCCGGGCGACAATGTTTATCTTAAAAATAACAAGGATTCACTCCTTGGCATGGGCCTCGCTCACGCAGAACCCGACAAGCAGCCTTTTTCATTAAAAATGTCCCATACAGGTACTATTCATACGGAATGAAAAACATGAGCAAGGGGATTACAAGTTCTAAATTTAACAAATGCCCGCAGGCTTACAAACTAAAAAGAGATAAGATGCCCGTAATCCCCTTTCTTGTCCCTCTCCTCAGAAGATGGAATGAGATAGCAGGAGGGCAAAAAGAACGCCTAGGCAAAGTACGAGTAACAGAAGACGCCTGGAGAGGAGCCAAAAGATGAGGCGGCGGGCCGAGAATACGCGACGAAGGCGTCGATGCCCGCGTACTCCGACTTGACGGCCTGCCACCCACCTTCTTCGTCTTCTTCGGCCTTCCTATGCCAGCCGCCCAAGGAGGCGACGGGGAACGCGCCAATGGAGAGCTTGACGAGGAAGGCCCTCGGCAGGGCGCGTGGCCGAGGGAGGGGCGACGTGGTCAGTCGGAGTCGAGGTCGGCGTCCTCCCGTTCGACGCCCTCGTCGTTGCTGTCGCTGTCCTCCTCGTCACTCCCGCTTGAGGAGGAGTCTTCATCATCGCGGGAGCTCCCACGCAGCACTTTAGGCGAGTTCCAAGGTCCCCGACGACCTTGACGGAGAGCAGGCCGTTCTCCATTAATTTGAAGTAGAGAACGAGCCCCGCCGTCAGGCTGTGGACACGAGCGAAAGTCTTCCATCCACGACGAAGGTACATGACGTGAGGAGCGGGAAAGCCGACGTCGACCCACATTCCGCTGTTCCCGCAGCCCCTCATATGCAACCTGAGGCTCTGTGGTGGGTCGAGCTCCATCTCCCGAGCGAATGGAGTGCGGAGACGAAGACGACGACGTGGTGGCCGGCGCAGCTGATAACCCACAAGTATAGGGGATCACAACAGTTTTCAAGGGTAGAGTATTCAACCCAAATTTATTGATTCGACACAAGGGGAGACAAAGAATATTCTCAAATCTTAGCAGTTGAGTTGTCAATTCAACCACACCTGGATAACTTAGTATCTGCAGCAAAGTATTTAGTAGCAAATTAATATGATAGTAATGGTAACAGTGGTAAAAGTAACGATAGCAGTTTTGTAGTAATTGTAACAGTAGCAACGGAAAAGTAAATAAGCAAAGCACAATATGTGAAAAGCTCGTAGGCATTGGATCAGTGATGGATAATTATGTCGGATGCGATTCCTCATGTAATAGTTATAACATAGGGTGACACAGAACTAGCTCCAGTTGATCAATGTAATGTAGGCATGTATTCCGAATATAGTCATACGTGCTTATGGAAAATAACTTGCATGACATCTTTTGCCCTACCCTCCCGTGGCAGCGGGGTCCTATTGGAAACTAAGGGATATTAAGGCCTCCTTTTAATAGAGTACCAGACCGAAGCATTAACACATAGTGAATACATGAACTCCTCAAACTACGGTCATCACTCAGAAGTATCCCGATTATTGTCACTTCGGGCTTGTCGGATCATAACACGTAATAGGTGACTATAGACTTGCAAGATATGATCAAGAACTCACATATATTCATGAAAACATAATAGGTTCAGATCTGAAATCATGGCACTCGGGCCCTAGTGACAAGCATTAAGCATAGCAAAGTCATAGCAACATCAATCTCAGAACATAGTGGATACTAGGGATCAAACCCTAACAAAACTAACTTGATTACATGGTAAATTTCATCCAACCCATCACCGTCCAGTAAGCCTACGATGGAATTACTCACGCACGGCGGTGAGCATCATGAAATTGGTGATGGAGGATGGTTGATGATGATGACGGCGATGAATCCCCCTCTCCGGAGCCCCGAACGGACTCCAGATCAGCCCTCCCGAGAGAGATTAGGGCTTGGCGGCGGCTCCGTATTGTAAAACGCGATGAAACTTTCTCTCTGATTTTTTTCTCTGCGAAAGCAAATATATAGAGTTGGAGTTGATGTCGGTGGATCTCCAGGGGGCCCACGAGGCAGGGGGTGCGCCCAGGGGGAGGGGGCGCGCTCCCACCCTCGTGGACAGGGTGTGAGCCACCTGGCCTTGATTCTTTCGCCAATATTTTTTATATTTTCCAAAAGTTATCTCCATGGATTTCTAGGTCATTCCGAGAACTTTTGTTTCTGCACAAAAATAACACCATGGCAGTTCTGCTGAAAACATCGTCAGTCCGGGTTAGTTTTATTCAAATCATGCAAGTTAGAGTCCAAAACAAGGGCAAAAGTGTTTGGTAAAGTAGATACGTTAGAGATGTATCAACTCCCCCAAGATTAAACCTTTGCTTGTCCTCAAGCAATTCAGTTGATAAACTGAAAGTGATAAAGAAAAACTTTTACAAACTTTGTTTGCTCTTGTTGTTGTAAATATGTAAAGCTAGCATTCAAGTTTTCAGCAAAGATTATGAACTAAATATATTAACAATAACACTTAGGTCTCATGTTTACTCATATCAATGGCATAATCAACTAGCGAGCAATAATAATAAATCTCGGATGACAACACTTTCTCAAAACAATCATAATATGATATAACAAGATGGTAGCTCGCTAGCCCTTTCTGAGACCGCAAAACATAAATGCAGAGCACCTTTAAAGATCAAGGACTGACTAAACATTGTAATTCATGGTAAAAGAGATCCAGCCAAGTCATACCCAATATAAACTAATAATAATGCATTCAAATGACAGTGTGCTCTCCAGCGGGTGCTTTTTAATAAGAGGGTGATGACTCAACATAAAAGTAAATAGATAGGCCCTTCGCAGAGGGAAGCAGGGATTTGTAGAGGTGCCATAGCCCGATTTTAAAATAGAGATGAATAGCATTTTGAGCGGTATACTTTCACTGTCAATGCAACAACTATGAGATCTCGATATCTTCCATGCTACATACATTATAGGCGGTTCCCAAACAGAATGGTAAAGTTTATACTCCCCCACCACCAACAAGCATCAATCCATGGCTTGCTCGAAACAACGAGTGCCTCCAACTAGCAACAGCCCTGGGGGAGTTTTGTTTAATTATTTTGATTTGCTTTGATCTTTTTGATCATGGGACTGGGCATCCCGGTTACCAGCCATTTTCTCATGAATGAGGAGCGGAGTCCACTCCTCTTGAGAATAACCCACATAGCATGGAAGATACAGACAGCCCTAGTTGAAACATGAGCTGCTCGAGCATACAAAACAGAATTTCATTTGAAGGTTTGGAGTTTGGCACATACAAATTTACTTGGAACGGCAGGTAAATACCGCATATAGGAAGGTATGGTGGACTCATATGGAATAACTTTGGGGTTTATGGAGTTTGGATGCACAAGCAGTATTCCCGCTTAGTACAGGTGAAGGCTAGCAAAAGACTGGGAAGCGACCAATTGAGAGAGCGACAACAGTCATGAACATGCATTAAAATTAATCAACACTGAGTGCAAGCATGAGTAGGATATAATCCACCATGAACATAAATATCATGAAGGCTATGTTGATTTTGTTTCAACTACATGCGTGAACATGTGCCAAGTCAAGTCACTCGAATCATTCAAAGGAGGATACCACCCTATCATACCACATCACAACCATTTTAATAGCATGTTGGCACGCAAGGTAAACCATAATCAACTAATTAAGCATGGCATAAGCAACTATAATCTCTAATTGTCATTGCAAACATGTTTATTCATAATAGGATGAATCAGGAATGATAAACTCATCATATTTACAAAAACAAAAGAGGTCGAGTTCATACCAGCTTCTCTCATCCCAATCAGTCCATCATATATCGTCATTATTGCCTTTCACTTGCACGACCGAACGACGTGTATAATAATAATAGCTAGAATCTGCAAGCATTCAATTCAAGGGAGAAGACAAGGTAATATGGGCTCTTGGTTAAATCAACAATCATGCATATAAGAGCCACTAAACATTTTCATTAGGCTCTTCTCCTCTCGACCCCCAAAGGAAAGAAAAGAAATAAAACTATTTACATGGGAAAGCTCCCAACAAGCAAAAGAAGAACGAGAAATCTTTTTGGGTTTTCATTTAATTACTACTACAAGCATGGAAATTAAACTAATTAATTTTTTTGGTTTTTCTTAAGGTTTATCAAACACACAAGAAGAAAGCTAGAAAAAGAAATTAAACTAGCATGGATAGTACAATGAAAAAGTATGAGCACCGACAACTAGAATGAGTGTGTGAACATGAATGTAATGTCGGTGAGAAATACGTACTCCCCCAAGCTTAGGCTTTTGTCCTAAGTTGGTGTATGCCCAAGGATAGCGGCTACTCTCCCCGGTGTACTTAGGGGTGTCATCAGGATACCACTGGCAGGCGATCTCCTTCGGATCCCACTGATAAGATGATGGACGATAAGGGTCCAGTGGTGGTTCCGGCTCAGGCTCTGGAGCGGATGTCTGGCCTTGGTGCGCGTACACGGTCGACGACAAGACGAGGTAAGGGCCTGCAGTTAAATCAAACAAAGAAGGTGCAGGCAGGGTAATAATCTCATTGTGTTTCTTATTAAATCTCAGGTTATACAGAAGCATCTTATCATCATTGTCAATAATAAACTCATGCGCTACCATGCTCCTGTAATCTAAAGAGGTAAGAGGTAGCAGTAACTCCTCTTTATCATCATGCCTAATAGGTATCTCGAAATGTTTAGCAAGGCGTGCAACATAGATACCTCCAAAGATGGGGCCCTTGGTACGGTTCAGGCTTAATCGTTTAGCAATAACGTCACCCATACTAAAAGTGTTATCACAAAATAAGGCATGGAACAGAATAATTATATCAGGAACACTGAGGTTTCCATAGTTTCCGCGACCAATTAAGAATCGACTAGCAAATATGGCAAAGTAGCGTAAAACAGGAAAATGTATGCTAGTTATTCTCGCATCGGAAACCTTCCTCGATTCCCCTATAGTAATAGTGTCTATAAAACCATCCACATATTTACGATGTGGTTCATCAAGGCTACCATCAAAGGGTATTCTACAAACCGTGCAAAAATTAGGTAATGACATTTCCTTAGTCTCATCATATAAATGAAAAGCTACTAAAGGAGGTGAATTCTTAGGATAATAGTAAAAGTTTTGCACGAAAGTATTGGTAAGTAAGAGATGTTGTTCAATCCGGTCGTGGAGGAAGTCAGTGAGGCCCGCATTTTCAGCCAAAGAATAAAAGTCTTCATAAATCCCGGCTGCTCTCAAGAAATTATCACAAGGCCACTCACACGGCCTTACTTCTGCTACGCGAGGAAGATTATACTTGGCCTTTTCTTTCTCCTTAGCTTGTTTATCCTTGGAGTTTTCACTAGAAGAGCCCCTCAAAAATCTCTTCATCATTTTCTGAAAACTTCTAAAATTTTTAGTAACTTCAAAATAAAAGTGAATCAAATTCAATAAAACTAATAACAACTACTCCCACAAGTGCCTAGAGCCTATATCATGCATTAGAATTACTTGGGACCTCATAAATTTGACATGCAAGCTCAAGAACAGGGTCACCTAGGCAGCAAAAATTTGCAATGAATAAAGCACTAGAACAAAAACTAATTGGACCATTGGAGGAGTCACATACCAAAGAACAATCTCCCAAAACAGTTTTGTGAATGGAGCTTTGAGCAAGGAGATCGAAAATCGCAGCAAAATGAGTTAGAACTCGTGCTTGAGCTGGATGGGGATTTTTTGGGAGAAAGATGGAGTGTGTGGGTGCAGGAATAAGTGGAGGGGGGCCACCATGGGCTCATGAGGCAGGGGGGCGCGCCCAGTAAGAGTGGGCGCGCCCTGGACCCTCGTGGCCAGGTGCTTTCCCCCCTGCTGTGTTCTTAGTGCCTAAAATCCTCAAATATTCCATAAAAAATCATACTAAATTTGCAGGGCATTTGGAGAACTTTTATTTTCGGGATATTTTTTATTGCATGGATAGTTTAGAAAACAGACAGATAATACTATTTTTGCTTTATTTATTCTGAATAACAGAAAGTAAAAAGAGGGTACAGAAGGTTGTGCCTTCTAGTTTCATCCATCTCATGATCATCAAAAGGAATCCACTAACAAGGTTGATCAAGTCTTGTTAACAAACTCATTCCGAATAACATGGAACCGGAGAAATTTCGAATTACACTAGGTTACCTCAACGGGGATATGAACATCCCCAACAATAAGAATATCATATATTTTTCTTGACAGTAGGAAGAGGAAATTCAAAACCTCCAATAATGATAGTTGGAACTTTTCCAATAGAATTGATGCTATGAACTTGAGGTTGTTTCCTCAGAAAGTGTATCGTATGCTCATTACCATTAACATGAAAAGTGACATTGCCTTTGTTGCAATCAATAACAGCCCCTACGGTATTCAAAAAGGGTCTACCAAGGATAATCGACATACTATCGTCCTCGGGAATATCAAGAATAACAAAGTCTGTTAAGATAGTGACATTTGCGACCACAACAGGCACATCCTCACAAATACCGACAGGTACATCAGTTGATTTATCAGCCATTTGCAAAGATATTCTAGTAGGTGTCAACTTATTCAATTCAAGTCTACGATATAAAGAGAGAGGCATAACACTAACACCGGCTCCAAGATCACATAAAGCAGTTTTAACATAGTTTCTTTTAATGGAGCATGGTATAGTTGGTACCCCTGGATCTCCAAGTTTCTTTGGTATTCCACCTTTAAAAGTATAATTAGCAAGCATGGTGGAAATTTCAGCTTCTGGTATCTTCCTTTTATTCGTAATGATATCCTTCATATATTTAGCATAAGGGTTCACCTTAAGCATATCAGTTAAGCGCATACGTAAGAAAATAGGTTTAATCATTTTAGAAAAGCGCTCAAAATCCTCATCATCCTTTTTCTTGGATGGCTTAGGAGGAAAATGCATGGGTTTCTGAACCCACGGTTCTCTTTCTTTACCATGCTTCCTAGCAACAAAGTCTCTCTTATCATAACGTTTATTCTTTGATTGTGGGTTATCAAGATCAACAGCAGGTTCAATCTCTACATCATTATTATTGCTATGTTGAGCATCAACATGAACATTATCATTAACATTATCACTAGGTTCATGTTCATCACCAGATTGTGTTTCAGCATCAGAAATAGAAATATCATTGGGATTCTCAGGTGGGTCTACAACAGATTCACTAGAAGCATGCAACATCCTATCATTTTTCTTTTTCTTCTTTTTAGAAGAACTAGGTGCCTCTAAATTATTTTCTCTGAGAATCTTGCTCGATTCTCTTAGGGTGGCCTTCAGGATACAAAGGTTCCTGAGTCATTCTACCAGTTCTAGTAGCCACTCTAACAGCAAAATCATGTTTATTATTTAATTCATCGAGCAAATCACTTTGAGCCTTAAGTACTTGTTCTGCTTGAGTGGTAACCATACAAGCATATTTGCTAATGAGTTTAAGTTCACCTTTAACTCTAGCCATATAATCACTCAAGCGTCCAATCATGTGAGCATTACTCTTTAATTCTCTACCAACATAAGCATTAAAACTTTCTTGCCTAGCCATAAAATCATCAAATTCATCCAAACATTGGCTAGGAAACTTAGTAGACAGGATTTCAACTTTATCATATCTATAGAGAGAATTTACCTTTACTACCTGTGTCAGGTTATCAAGACAATGTGTTTCTTCAACAGGCGGTATATTAAGACCATGTATTTCTTCAATAGGAGGTAAATTCTTAACATCTTCAGCTTTAATACCTTTTTCTTTCATAGATTTCTTTGCCTCTTGCATATCTTCAGGACTGAGAAATAGAACACTCCTCTTCTTCGAAGTTGTTTTAGGAATAGGTTCGGGAGTTGGCTCAATTGGCTCGAGAATTGGCTCAGGAAGAGTCCAATTATTTTCATTAGTCAACATATTATTCAATAGCAATTCAGCTTGGTCGACTGTTCTTTCCCTGAAAACACAACCAACACAACTATCCAAGTGGTCCTTGGAAGCATCGGTTAGTCCATTATAAAAGATATCAAGTATTTCATTTTTTCTTAAGAGGATGATCAGGCATAGCATTAAGTAATCGGAGAAGCCTCCCCAAAGCTTGTGGGAGACTCTCTTCTTCAATTTGCACAAAATTATATATTTCCCTCAAGGCAGCTTGTTTCTTATGCGCAGGGAAATATTTAGCAGAGAAGTAATAAATCATATCCTGGGGACTACACACACAACCAGGATCAAGAGAATTAAACCAAGTTTTAGCATCACCCTTTAATGAGAATGGAAATATCTTAAGGATATAACAGTAGCGAGTCTTCTCATCATTAGTGAACAGGGTGGCTATATCATTTAACTTAGTAAGATGTGCCACAACAGTTTCAGATTCATAGCCATAAAAAGGATCAGATTCAACCAAAGTAATTATCTCAGGATTAACAGAGAATTCATAATCCTTATCAGTAACAAATATATGTGAAGTAGCAAAAGCAGGGTCATATTTCATTCTAGCATTCAGAGATTGCTGCTTCCATTTAGCTAATAACTTCTTAAGATCATATCTATCATTGCAAGCAAGAATAGCTCTAGCAGCTTCTTCATCCATAACATAACCCTCAGGAACAACAGGCAATTCATACTTAGGGGGAGAACCTTCATCATCACTATCATCAACAATTTCATCTTCAATAATTTCATTCTCTCTAACCCAGCAAGTTGTTCATCTAGAAATTCACCTAATGGCAAAGTAGTATCAAGCATAGAAGTAGTTTCATCATAAGTATCATGCATAGCAGAAGTGGCATCATCAATAACATGCAACATATCAGAATTAATAGCAGTAGCAGGTTTAGGTGTCATAAGCTTACTCAAAACGGAAGGAGAATCTAGTGCAGAGCTAGATGGCAGTTCCTTACCTCCCCTCGTAGTTGAGGGAAAAATCTTAGTTCTTTCGTCTTTCAAGTTCCTCATAGTGATCAGCAGATATAAATCCCAAGTGACTCAAAGAATAGAGCTATGCTCCCGGGCAGCGACGCCAGAAAATAGTTTTGATAACCCACAAGTATAGGGGATCACAACAGTTTTCGAGGGTAGAGTAGTCAATCCAAATTTATTGATTCGACACAAGGGGAGCCAAAGAATATTCTCAAGTATTAGCAGTTGAGTTGTCAATTCAACCACACCTGGATAACTTAGTATCTGTAACAAAGTATTTAGTAGCAAAGTAATATGATATTAATGGTAACATTGGTAAAAGTAACGATAGCAGTTTTGTAGTAATTGTAACAGTAGCAACGGAAAAGTAAATAAGCAAGCACAATATGTGAAAAGCGCATAGGCATTGGATCAGTGATGGATAATTATGTCGGATGCGATTCCTCATGTAATAGTTATAACATAGGGTGACACAGAACTAGCTCCAGTTCATCAATGTAATGTAGGCATGTATTCTGAATATAGTCATACGTGCTTATGGAAAAGAACTTGCATGACATCTTTTGTCCTACCCTCCCGTGGCAGCGCGGTCCTATTGGAAACTAAGGGATATTAGGGCGGAAGTGGACTAGGAGCACTCGGCGACGCTGCTCTCCAAAATCTGCACGTCCATTATTGTCACGGGATGGATGTACTTAATGCAGTCTAGTTTTGTTTCTAACTAATACCAGAAGTATACATCGTAGGAAGAATGAATCACATATATTTCGGCCCCAGAACTCTGACATGGGGTGGAGTAAGTTCGCGGCAATTAAGTGGGAATAGGTAGAGGAATGACGACCATGCACAAAGCACAGGTCAAGGACGACGGCCAAAAGCATGAAGCCCATGACCTCAATCAGGAGCACGGCGTAGGAAGCGGCCAGCTTCATGCTTGGATACAGTACCGTTGGCTGCAGGAATGAAGGCCATGGTGCCGCCGGCATGGGAAGACGCGGTGTCAAAACCGCTGTCGCACAGGTCATGATAAGCTAGAACAACGACTGTGTTAACTTTCTCGTCATCAACATCATAATCTTGCACCGGCTTTCTTCTCACACATTTCTTGCTGGTCGCAAGACGCAAGACTCAGCGGCTAGGGCAGACGGCGTGTCGTTGGCCGTGTTTTGGCCATGTCCACATGGTGCGCGGCAATCTCGGGCGGCTACCTCGTTCGTCCTCAGCGTTGTTCCCCGTCAGCGGTATAGTGTTCCTTGTTCATCCTGGCCTTTTCCCATGTCCACGTTGTTGAAGGAGGTGACCTGGAGAAAAAAGAGAAGAGGGAAAAGTAGAGAGAGGAAGAAGAACATGAGTAGTGTCACTTATGGTGGAGAAGAAAGAGCGTCCAAGGGAAGATGGCTTCATGAAGGGAGGGAGGGGTGTGGGCACATTGATTACGTTGTTTGGAGCTGGTGGTTGAGGTCTATGCTCACTGACAACGTCAGTGCGAAGAGAACATTCAATACAAGCCTATATTATATGAGATACATGGTTCAAAATCTCCTAATACAGACTATCTAATATAGCAGTGTGAATCCCGAGGTAAACGAATGGGGCCGATTCCACTGGGTGTGGTCGCCGTGTGCTCCAATGCAATTTCGATATTAAGGCATCCTTTTAATAGAGTACCAGACCAAAGCATTAACACATAGTGAATACATGAACTCCTCAAACTACGGTCATCACCGAGAAGTATCCCAATTATTGTCACTTCGCGGTTGTCGAATCATAACACATAATAGGTGACTATAGACTTGCAAGATAGGATCAAGAACTCACATATATTCATGAAAACATAATAGGTTCAGATCTGAAATCATGCACTCGGGCCCTAGTGACAAGCACTAAGCATAGCAAAGTCATAGCAACATCAATCTTAGAACATAGTGGATACTAGGGATCGAACCCTAACAAAACTAACTTGATTACATGGTAAATCTCATCCAACCCATCACCGTCCAGCAAACCTACGACAGAATTACTCATGCACGGTGGTGAGTATCATGAAATTGGTGATGGAGGATGGTTGATGATGACGACAGCGACGAATCGGAGCCCCGAACGGACTCCAGATCAGCCATCCCAAGAGTGATTAGGGCTTGGCGGCGGCTCCGTATCGTAAAACGTGATGAAACTTTCTCTCTGATTTTTTCTCCGCGAAAGCAAATATATAGAGTTGGAGTTGAGGTCGGTGGAGCTCTAGGGGGCCCATGAGGCAGGGGGCGCGCCCCCACCCTCGTGGACAGGGTGTGGGCCCCCTGGCCTTGATTCTTTCACCAGTATTTTTTATATTTTCCAAAAGTTATCTCCGTGGATTTCCAGGTCATTCGGAGAACTTTTGTTTCTGCAAAAAAATAACACCATGGTAGTTCTGCTGAAAATAGCGTCAGTCCGGGTTAGTTTCATTCAAATCATGCAAGTTAGTGTCCAAAACAAGGGAAAAAGTGTTTGGAAAAGTAGATACATTGGAGACGTATCAGCAGCCTGATGAAGAACTCATGGGGCTGGTCCCTGACGTGGCCCTCCATTGGGGGAGGCATCACCGTCGGAGGCAAGGATGGTGCGCCGCCCTGTCCCCCTCTTCCCCAAGCTCCACGATGACCTCGGCCTCGCACCCTCCCCCTTCCTCTTGTGGCCAGCTCCGCCGCCGCAAGCTCTTGGGAAGGAGGGACGCGCTGTCGAGCAGAGACCCTCACCGCCACCATCGAAGGGCCGGCGCCTCCTCTCGCCATGGCAGATGGAAAGAAGGATGCAAGGTGGAAGGAGATGGATGATGATAGAATGCGGGATGCCATCCCCCTCCCCCTCCTTATAAAGGGGCGGCATCGGGGCTCAGCCGCCCCACTCAACCAGTCCGGTCGTCAGGGGCGTAGGGAATCGAGACCAACCCACCGCTCCAATCAGCGACGGCCCGGTTTCCCACCTCCACCGCGTGCCACCTTAGGGGCATGGGGGACACGTGGCGAGCAAGCAGAAATCAAGGGGACGGGTGAGGCGACCGTTCTCCACCCCGTGATCGTGGGGCGCGAACGCCTTGAAGACCACAACCCGAGTCCACTCAGTAATTGAGTTGTGCCTCTGCGTTTTCCTCTTTTTATGGGGAAGGCGTGAGCCACCTCTTTACTACGATGTGACGCATGAGGGCAGCGACCGCCCCATGCATGACCCCCACGTCACGCATGACCCTCCACGACGCGCATTCAACGCGGGTCGTGGGGAAGCGCAAGCGAGCGAAGGAATTACTATGATGAAAATCTGCCCCGCCTGCCCGCGCACCGTTCTGGGCCCGGCCCAACAATGTGTTGCGCTTATGTGTGGCCCATGCCTGGGGGCTCCTGTCGGTGTACAAAAGTAGGGGCCCTTTTTGTACCCCTCTACTTGTGCACGGGCAGTCAGAGCCGCGCCTGCGGCCGCACTTAGCAGGGCAAGGGGAGGAGACAGAAGCACGAGACAGGAAAAACAACGCCAAGACCAGAGACACAAAGAGCAAGAGGGCGAGGCGGACTCCCCCGGCAAGATCCTTGCTGGGGCGGCCTCCACGGCCCCGGCAAGAGCCTTACCGGGGCAACTTGCCCGATGCCAGAAGAGTGCGCCACCCTTGAGCCCAAGGGTCCCAACACTGCCAACAACCACATTGGAACCAAGGCTCGGGAGGCACCTCTGTGGTGGCATGCAGATCTTTGTCAAGATCATAAACGCACAAGATTAGATGAGGACCAGAAAACAACGATCCTCGGCAGGATCCTAGCCAAAGAAATCCACGAGACCCCTGGCAAGACCCTTGCCGGGGACGACCACGATGCCACGACAAGACCCTTGCCGGGGCCCCGGCAAGGCCCTTGCCGAACATCTACAGGGCCGCAGCCAGGCCCACGTCTGCCAAGGCTCCACCGTCGTTCCCATGCAGCTGCCAGCCTGATCAACTGGGCAGGCACCTGCATGGCAACATGCAACTTCCAGACCAGCTCAGCAAACGCCTACGTGGTAGCATGCAAATCTTCGTGAAGACCCTACCACGCCATCTCAGCAGCCTGCCAGCCTACGTGGCGCTGCATGCCTCATTGGCCTGGACGCGCAACGGAGCGAGACGGAGCGGCAACGGATGGGACGGGCCTCGTTGTCGTCACCAATAAAGCAACGGGACACCTAAGGAGCGCATTTAATGCGCCTTGTCCCGTAATGACAAGCGATAAGCTTGTGTACTGTACACCTTTCCACCTCATGTGTGCCACTATGGCAACCCCTTTTGCCTATAAAAGGAGGCCCGAGGCTACCAGGAGAGTGATTCAGATCTTTTGCACTAGACACGCACCGTAGCTAGTTCAAGAACTCGAGAACACTCAAATACATACACCAAAGTAGGACTAGGGTATCACGCATCCTCGCGGCCCGAACCTGGGTAAACGATCTTTGTGTTGGCTCCTAGACCTGCTCTTTGCACAACCCCGCGCCCGCCAACTATAGAAGGGATCCCAGTGATTCCATAGGTGTCGTTTCCACCGACACAAACCATCAATGGATGGCAAAGAGTAACCACTTGGGAAGAATTTAAGTTGACTCTGCTAAAGTCTCAGCTTGTGTCCCAGATATTGAAGCTTTATGGAAATGATATGAAGAAACCTTGTGCCTACAAGCTGTGACACCCTCGATTCAATCGTAGACTAATCATACATGCAAATGTGTACGATCAAGATCAAGGACTCACGGGAAGATATCACAACACAACTCTAGACACAAATTAAAATAATACAAGTTTTATATTACAAGCCAGGGGCCTCGAGGGCTCGAATACATAAGCTCGAATACACAAGACTCAGCGGAAGCAACAATATCTAAGTACAGACATGAGTTAGACAAGTTTGCCTTAAGAAGGATATCACAAAAGCAACAACGATCGAAAAGGCAAGGCCTCCTACCTGGGAGCCTCCTAACTACTCCTGGTCATCAGCAGTCTCCACGTAGTAGTAGGCACCGGCGGTGGCATCTGGCTCCTGGGCTCCGACATCTGGTTGCATCAACCGGAAAGAAAAAGAAAGTGGGAAAAGGGGGAGCGAAGCAACCATGAGTACTCATCCAAAGTACTCGCAAGCAAGGATCTACACTACATATGCAACATTATCCAAGGAAGGCGGTATATGTGGTCTGGGCTGCAGAAATGCGAGAATAGAGAGAAGGCCTAGTCCTATCAAAGACTAACATCTTCTGGAAAGCACCATCTTGCAGCAAACAAGAGGGAGTAGAGTAGCATAAAGTAAAGTAGTAGTAGTGTTATCAACCTCGGCCAGAGATCCTTTCTCGACTCTCTGTGAGAAAGCAATCCCAGAGCCATACTATCCAATTTTCATCACAATCCAATTCTCGTCACAATCCAGTTCTCATCACAAGTATCCAGTTCTAGTTGTATCGATCGGGATACAACTCCAAGTGTCCGTTACCGTAGGACAGGCTATCGATAGATGTTTTCTTCCCTGGAGGGGTGCACCAACTTACCCACCACGCTCGCTTAACTCTGGCCGGACACACTTTCCTGGGTCATGCCCGGCCTCGGCCAAACAATACGCTGCAACCCGACCTAGGCTTAATAGAGAAGTCAGCACGCCGGACTAAACCTATGCCCCCAGGGGTCATGGGCCATCTCCCCGGAAACTCCTGCACGTTGCGTACGTGGCCGGTGAGCAGACCTAGCTACCTCCTTCAACAAGGCAGGTGCTTACGCAGTCCAACCCGGCGCGCGCCGCTCAGTCGCTGATGTCTATTAAGCTTTGGCTGATGTATACGACGCAGAACTCCCATACTATGCCCACGTGATGGTTAGTGCTATCAGGCCAGAGGCCCCTCGAATCAAATATCCAAATCATAGTGGATTAGGAACGTGTGGTAACAAGCAGAGACTCACAAAAGATGTGACCCCATTACCCTTTCTCGAGGACTTGCAGCAAGGGCTAAGAATGCCCGGCCACGCCTTGTAATTATCTCACGGGCACCTTCCAGGTCAACCCGACTCCACATCACTCGCAATTATGCTCGCGCGGGTACCCCTGAGGGTCGACCCGTCTTTAGTAACATGGTTCAGTGTAAATTCATAGTAATCATAGTAATCATAGTAACTATGTGTCTAAACATCAAGGGGAAAAACCCGAGGAATCACCCCCGGTGAATTCCACTCGATGTAATCATCAAGGTGAACGTAAGAGGAATCACCCTCGAGGTTCACACTTGAGAGGTTGCATGACAGAGTCGTATCGGAAGTGGTTAAGGCGGAATCACCCTCGATGACCATGATCGAATAGCTACACTACAGGGTTAACATCAGAAGTGTTGTAGAGGTCTCACCCTCGGCACTCGATAATAACCCAGCAATGTCAAGCAACTAAGGGAAAAGTGATGTGCGGTGCCGGGGCCTGGTCTTCGATCTCATTGATCGGGTCTTCGATGATGAAGCAGGGGCAACAAGGACAAGGTGGGGGTCACTGATGGATCACTAACCAACCTATACTAAGCAGTTTAGGATAAGCAGGTAAGGTAACAAATAAGTAGGTTACAAAAGTAGGCTATGCATCAGAATATGAGCAGACAATAACAATAGCAAAATCTAATGCAAGCATGAGATAATGGAATGGGCGATTCGGGATGATCAAAGGGGGGGCTTGCCTGGTTGCTCAGACAAGAAGGAGGGGTCGTCGGTGACGTAGTCGATCACAGCGGCATCGGCAACCGCCACGGGGTCTACCGAAGAGAAGAGGGGGGAGAAACAATAAATACATAGCAAGCAAGTGCATAACAGGACAACATGCATAGCTAGACATGTTCTAACGCGGTCCTAGATGTTATAGGTGAAGGGGGAATTCAACCGGGAATGTATTCCCTGTTCCGGACCTGTGTCAGACAGATGAACGGAGAGGGAATGTTCCATGTTCAGCCTACTAGGGGCATGTGACAGATGAACGGACCGCGTATTCGGATTCGTCTCGTTTTTCTGAGCAACTTTCATGTAGAAAATATTTTCATCCGAGTTACGGTTTATTTTATATGATTTATCAAAGTTTTAAAGATTTCTGAAATTTATTTAATTACTTAAATTGAACATTATCCAGAACAGTGAAAGGTGATGTCAACATGACATCACCATGACGTCAGCATGTCAAGCACAGCTGACCAGAGTCAAGCCTGGCCTGTGGGTCCAGCGGGACCCACCTGTCATAGACTAAGGCTAACTAAACATGGTTAATTAGATTAGTTAATTGATTAGGTTAATTAAACACAATTAATTAAGTTAATTAATTAATTAATGTATTTATTTATTTAAAAACCTTTTTTAAGGGGGCGGGGCGCACCCAGGCGCCCACCATGCGAGGGGAGGCGAGGCCAGCCGGGGTTGTGCCCGACGGCGGCGAGGCCACGGCGGCCAGCAACGGGCGCGGGCCGGCGGCCGGAGGCGGGAGGGCAGAGGCGGGGCATCGCCAGGCGACGAGCAGTAGCTCGCAAGCGGGAGGGGTGCGGGGGCAAGGCGTGGCCATGGCGCGGTGGGACACGAGCTCTCCGGCGGCACCAGGAGGGAGCTACAGGCGTGTGGGGTCGAGGGAATGGCCGGCGAGCGCGATGGCGCGACCACGGATGCGGAAGGCAGGCGGCTGCAGCGTCAGTGCAATGGCGGCCGCGAGCTCCTCGGGAGCTCAGGTGTGATGGCGGGGACGGGGCCCGGGCGCGGAGTCGCGCTCGCATGCACGGGGCGACGACCAACGTAGAGACAAAAACAAGAGACGGGAAGGGGAATCAGCGTGGGAGCTCACAGCGAGGTAGACGGCGGCGAGCTCACGTGGACGCGGGAAGGATCGGAGCTAGCATATCACTGAGGTAGCCGAGGCAACACCGGCGAGGGGAACGGGCGCAGCCGGCATTGTTGAGGCTCCTCGGCGCCAACCTAGTTTTGTAGACGAAGAAGACGATGCCCACGGTGCGGATGGGCACGGCGGTGGGGTGCGACGAGGCTAGTGACCACGGCTTCAACGGGCCATGGCGACGCTCGGAGACGGTGGCGGATTCGGGCGCTTCTCCCTGGCGCTGGAGAAGGGAGAGGAAGCAAGGGGGATCTGGGAGGCGAGGGGAGATCTGGGCGCCGAGGGGCCGAGGGGGGGCTGCGGCCTTATCCTCTCGACGAGGCCGACGAGGCGGTCGGGGTCAACCTCACCCCTGTAGCGACCACGCCACGGGAACAGAGGGGGAAGGAGACCGAGGGGGCTGGTTGGCTGGGCTGGCTAGTTTGCTAGCTGGGCCAGATAGTTGGCTAGCTGGGCCGGTCGGTTCAGCGTGGGGAAAAGTCATGTTGTTTTCTCCCTTTTCTATTATTCTGCCTTTGTTTCCTATTTAATATAGCTACTGAAATAATTTTGTTAAAAGTGGCACTTTGCACAAAAATAGATAGGAACAAAGTGAAGTTGCATAAAAAAGTTGGGGTCAAAAGGAGTTGGCTAACCATTTTTAGAAATTGGAAAGACCAATGTAATTATTGTTGGACCACAAAATAATATCCCAGGGGCATTTTGTTTACACAAATGAGGTTGGTTTCAACATGACAAATAACCAGAGATTATTTGCCACACCTTGAACATTTTAGCTTTCATGTTTGAAAACTTTGAGTTTTGGACTTTATTTTGAATTTGAAATTTGAACTGGAATAGAATCAATGTGAGATTAGCAACAGTAATAATGATGACAAGGCATCATTAGAAGGGGATTACTGTAGCATGATTCTCGGGGTGTTACACAAGCTCTGTGGAGAAATAGGACACAACCATAAAGAACACAAGGATGAATGCCCTCATCGTGAAGTCACCCAGTTGGAGAATGCCCAACTAGGCAGATTACGTGTTTCTTGTGTGAAGGGACTACCCACTACCCTGCTCAGTGTCACATTTACCCCGAGGTTCAAAGAACCATTCAGCAGAAGAAAGAAGCAATGAAAGGAGCCCTCATGGAAATTTTAGAAGAACCTATGATGAAGGAAGAGGTGGAGGACACACCCGAAGAAGACCCAATTAAACCCTGCACCAAGTCATGTTATTCATGTGGAGAAGAAGGACACATCTCCCAGAATTCCAAAGGGGGATCTAGTAGCATTCCCGACAGTGGAAGTAGATTATGACCCACAGGAAATAGAAGCCCTGATTGGCATGGAAAAGTCCAGGAAGAGAACTAGATTGGATTCCAAGAACAACCCAATTACTACAAAGAAGGACCTAAGTCATATCACATGTTTTAGGTGCAAAGATTCAGGGCACTACTTCAACAATTGCCCAAAAAGGAAGCCGAGGACCCAAGGAGGCTATGTAATCACAAGGAAACCTTGAGACTTGTTAGAAGTAATATGTTTCCATTGTAATGAAGCAGGGCACTTTGCCAGGGATTGTCCCAAAGAGAAGGAGGCTTGTGCTAAATAGTTGAGTTTGCAACAAAGAAATATAGTAGTAGTAATGGGAACATTTCTTTTAATATTGAGGTGTTGAGTTGAGACATGTAATGCAAATGCAGGAGAGTGTAATAATTTGAGAATCAATAAAGTTAGCATCGTTGGTACTGATTTGGATTTTATGAGTTGTTACTCTATGAAGAAAGATTTGACCATTTTCGAGGATATCAGAAATATGGTCTATGGAATAATTGTGCAATTTCAAGGGTGGTAGTAACCTGTGAGGACACTTGACCCCTAGAAAAGATAAAGATATTCCACTGAGTGGACTTCGGAGAAAATAAGTACTAGTTTTATCTCGATATGTGGGATACCCCAAGAGTATGAAGGAATGAAGCACTGTTGGATATAAAGGAGGTATAATGTTGGTAATATGGAGCAATTATAACTCCATGATGAGTCTGAGTAATCACGTCTTAGTTTGGTACCAATAGAAGGAAGGGAGACATTACAATTGGATGGATTTAAGAATGCTAGGAAGCTGGATGTTGGAATAATGATCAGTTGCCCCCGATGATGAGTTCAAGGTTTACAAGTGATGAGATGGGCCATAACCCACAGGCCCCAGGACCTGCCAAGAAACAAGCACACTCTTGCTGAAGGAAAAACCATGGAAAGAAGATACGACTTTATCCATAGACGATCTCATAGGAGTTTACGCAAAACCTGAGAGATGTGAAGAAAAGATAGATGTTCGTTTGGCTTACATAATCAATGGATTTATCCGAACTTGGTTCATCGACAAGAGAAATTCTGCAATGCTTGTGAGGATGACCAAGTGTTAGAATGCGAGATTTACTAAACCGTATACAAGGTAATGATTTGGGTGCGGGATGGATTGATCACCATACTGACTTACTCTTATTATTCGCCTTGCTATATGGGATGGTAAATCTGAGTGACTTACCTAGAGTACAGGGCAGGTGTTGCCAATCATAGGTCATACGGTGAGAATGAAGCCTAGACCTATTTCCTGCAGGAGAAACCATAAATGGTTGACCACCATGAGATATCGATAGTTGTTTACTATTGGCGCCAGACCCGTCAGCTAAGAAGGACCAGTCATAGAAGAACCATATCAAGATGAAAGGACACAAGAATTGAGGAAAAAGGTTATCCCACTACCGGAAGAGCCCAGAGAAGGAATTTTCCCGAGAATTTGAGAAGACCGACACTGTCAACAATAAGGATGGAGTATATGAGTTTTGATGGAACCGTAACAATGCTTCTAAGGGTGGTAGCACCCGAGACCCCCGGAGACGATCGATGTATTTTGAGAAGACCCCCAAACCTAACCTATTTTCTTTCTAGCCTCTCCAAATCTCGAGGGCGAGATTCATTTTAAGGGTGGTAGGTTTGTAACATCCCAAAATTCTAAATTTTGGAATGTTATATTAAGTAAATAGTTTTGATTGTTTGTTTGATTGTGGTGTGGTTGCTTGTGTGAAATTGAGTGAAATTGAAACTTTTTCAAAGTTGAATGAGAGGGAATAAAATGACTTTCCCAAAACTTTCATCTTGCATTTATGATTTCCATGAATTCAAATTCATTTCATCACAAACCCTAGAGTGAAGTTAACATGACTTCTTCTATTTTAAAAGGGGTTTTTGAAAAGATTTGAATTTCATTTGAAAATATTTCAAATTCAGAAACTTTATACAACTCAATGATTTTCATGAGAGAAGATAAAATGACTTCTTCAAGTCGTATGAAATATGAGTTGGAAGTTTTAAAGAATCAAATTTAAAAGTGCCTTTGAAATTATTTTCAATTTGGAGTTATTTGGGTTTTATTCAAATTATTTTTCTCCAAAAATAAAATATATGGAAAATAGGGTAAAATGATTCCCTATAGTAGAAAAATTGAGAGAAATAAATTTGAAATTATTTTGGTATTTCTAAAATTATTTTTATGAGGTTTTATTGAACCAGTAGTACTCTTTGCTTTATTTAAATTTTTTTGGATTTATTTGACATTAGAAAAATGTTCATGTTTTAGAAAATGTTTTTCTGAAAATTTTGATATATAATATGCCTATATTACATTTTTTATTTTATTTGGTTTTTCTTTTAATTATTGATTGTTTTAAAAAAAGATACTTCCTGTGCTGACTTGGCCGGCCCGTTATCGCCAGGCCACGGCCCAACTAGCCCTGCGCAGCTCGTCCCCGACCCCGAGCGGAGTCCACCGCCCGCACATCGCCCACCGCCGCTGACTCCGACTCTGCCTCGCCCTGCCCCTCGTCCATGCAAGCGTCGTCGCCTCTCCCTCCTATTTATACGCCGCCCGGACCCCTCCTCGACATCCCAAGCCACCGCCGCCGCAAGGAGCAGCTGCAGCCGCCTGATTTCTGTCGCCGCTGCTGCTCGCGTCGCTGGATCCTGCCATCACCGCCTCGGTGCACCGCCCACTCCGCCGACCGCAGCTGCGCCGGAGTTCGCCGGACTCGCCGGAGCCGCCACCGGCTCTCGTCAGTTTTTAGGTAAAAACCTAGATCTGTTTTTTAGGGTTTCGTCGGTTTAGTTTCGGTTACTTTCAGTTTTTCTGTTTTTTTATTCAATCTATCTAGCAAACGTTTGTTTGTTTAGATATGTTAATGAACGGTTTCGTTCGTTAGTCCCCCGTAGGGGACGTTCGTCCGATAGAATTTTCTTTTTCTGTTTTAATTTTTGGCTAGGGACCTATCCATGATTACTTTTCTTATAGATTAGACCCTGGTTTTCAAACGATTACAACTTTTTGCTCGTCTATCCAAATCCAATGAAACCAATGCCCACTTCTTTGTTAAGATCCCCTCTATCCAGATAACCAACTTAAACATGTTTTTGAAAGTTCAAAAATTGATTTCAAACAGATTTGAATTCAAACTTCTTTAGTTCATAACTCGAGTTTTACAACTCCGATTTAATTGATTCTTTTTGCTAATTGAAGCTCTTGACCTAAACTTTCTAATAAGACCAAATCCATCCAATTTTGGTACTGTTAGAAATTTTTTTCTATTGCAAGATTTAATTGCTTGTTTTCAAAGTTTTCCAAGATCTTTTCTTCAATTCTTTCGCATGAGTGCTTATGTATGAATTGCTTGCTTACGATAGATTGATCGGAGTGTGACGAGTAGAACTGTCAGGAATTATGAGTGCGAAGTATCTTGAACAACAGTACAAGGCAAGTTCACACTTTGATCATATCCCTTTATTACCTAGTTTTTATGCATTAGTTTCAACCCTCAAACATTGCATGAGTAGGTTTCGATAACATGTGGGTGTGGGAAGTAGTTGATGAGGTAGGAACCTATTGTCTTTTATCAACCCTTGGTTCATACGTTATGCTCATACTGCTTTTCTATGCTCGTAGACGTGGATTGGTATGCGAGATTCATGAAAGTTGCAAGAGTAATATTATCTAAGGGAAACTTAAGGTGGCTACTTTAATACACATATGGGTGGATTGGTTGGGGCACCCTAGGGATATACCAGTGGCTTGCCTGGACACCTGGGGATATACCATTGTTGTCCTAGGAGGTCCCGGGGAACCCGTGTGATCATCCTATGGAATGCCACCCAGGCTCAAAGGGATCATAAGATTATTCATGCTGGAAACTTCCGTGTGCAGCCACAAGCCATTATGGGCTCTGGCATAGTTGATATGTTGTGTGACCTCTTTCAGTGGTAGGCTAGCAGATGTAGGGGATGTAGGTGGTATTGTCTACCCACAGTAAAGAGTTAATGCTTCTGAAAGACTATGTCTCGGTCATCCGCTTCTCAAACATCATGTAGTGCGAGAAATCCAACGGAGGAGATCGAGTCTTGTGGGGAAAAGTGCGCAAACCTCTGCAGAGTGTACAAACTAATCATGATTAGCCGAGTCCCCGGTTATGGACATCTTGAGTATCTGGTACTTGAATTATTGGTTTGATCTCATCATGTTACTTAATTAATGTATTGGGTTGTTAACGATTTGGGAATTTTGGTATTTGAGTTGGGGATATACCTTCTCACTATGGGTAATTTAACTTGGTAGTTAAATAAAATTTATTCCTTTGTTGTAGGGAAAAATTGGCTTTATGCAAAATTAAACTTAGAGCCTCCACCAGCCATATATGCATGTAGTGATAGCTATTATTCATCATTGCTCTATGCTGTGACTTTGCCAGTACATTCAATGTACTGACCTACATGGCTGTAACGTCTCATGTTGCAGGAAACTTACGATGAGTAAGTGATACGTTAGGGTTACGATGTCTACACTCAACTTTGTCCCTGGTGTTGTTGGGAACTCCAAAACCTTGTGGTTACTTCCGCTATATGGATTGAGGTAATAGTATTTGTGTTACTTTTACATGTGATTGCACTCTGTTATAAATCCTCGAGTACTGTGTGTGTCAGCATACCGATCCAGGGATGACACTTAAGCATAGAGACTTGACCCATTCGGGTCGAGTCGCTACATCCGGATCAGTTTCAAAGCTTGCATCGACGTAACCCTTTACGACGAGCTCTTGATCACCTCCATAAACAAGAAACATTTCCTTAGTCATTTTCAGGTACTTAAGGATATTCTTCACCGTTGTCCAGTGATCCACTCCTGGATTACTTTAAAACCTTCTGGCCATACTTATGGCAAGGCTGACATCCGGTCTTGTGCACAGCATCGCATACATGATAGAGCCTATGGCAGAGGCATAGGGGATGACACTCATCTTTTCTCTATCCTCTGTAGTCGTTGGGCATTGAGTCTGACTCAACTTCACACCTTGCAAAACAGGCAAGAACCCCTTCTTGGACTGGTCCATTTTGAACTTCTCAAAATCTTATCAAGGTATGTGATTTGTGAAAGTCCTATCAAGCGTCTTGATCTATCTCTATAGATCTTGATGCCTAATATGGAAGCAGTTTCTCCTAGGTCCTTCATTGAAAAACTCTTGTTCAAATATTCATTCATGTTTTCCAAAAGTTCTATATTGTTTCCAATCAGCAATATGTCATCCACATATAATATTAGAAATGCTATAGAGCTCCCACTCACTCTCTTGTAAATACAAGATTCTCCAAAAACTTGTATAAACCCAAACGCCTTGATCACCTCATCAAATCAAAGATTCCAACTCCGAGATGCTTGCACCAGTCCATAAATGGATCATTGGAGTTTGCACACTTTGTCAGCATTCTCTGGATCGACAAAACCTTCCGGTTGCATCATATATAACTCTTCCTTAAGGAAACCGTTAAGGAACGCTGTTTTGGCATCCATCTGCCAGATTTCATAATCGAAAAATGCAGTTATTGCTAACATGATTCTGACGGACTTAAGCATCGCTACGGGTGAGAAAGTCTCATCGTAGTCAACTCCTTGAACTTGTGAAAACCCCTTTGCCACAAGTCGAGCTTTATAGACGGTGACATTACCATCCGCGTCTGTCTTCTTCTTGAAGATCCATTTATTCTGAATGGCCTTTTGCCCTTCTGGTAATACTTCCAAAGTCCATACTTTGTTTTCCCATCTCGGACTTCATGGCCTCTAACCATTTGTCGGAATCCGGTCCCACCATCGCTTCTCCATAGCTCATAGGTTCATCGTTGTCCAACAACATGACCTCTAAGACAGGGTTGCCGTACCACTCAGGAGTTGCACGTACCCTTGTCGACCTATGAGGCTCGATAGTAACTTGATCCAAAACTTCATGATCACTATCATTAGTTTCCTCTTCAACTGATGTCACAGAAACATTTTTCTGCGCTACGCTACTCACTGGTTGAAGTAGAGGTTCAACAACCTCATCAAGTTCTATCTTCCTCCCACTCAATTCTTTCGAGAGAAACTCTTTCTCGAGAAAGGACCCATCCCTTAGCGACAAACACTTTGCCTTTGGATCTGAGGTAGAAGGTATACCCAACCGTCTCTTTTGGGTATCCTATGAAGATGCATTTGTCCGCTTTGGTTTCGAGCTTTTCCGGCTGAAGCCTTTTGACATAAGCATCGCAGCCCCAAACCTTAAGAAACGACAAAGTAGGTTTCTTGCCAAACCATAGTTCATATGGTGTCATCTCCACGGACTTAGATGGTGCCCTATTTAAAGTGAATGCAACTTTCTCTAACGCATAACCCCAAAATGATAGTGGCAATCGGCAAGAGACATCATAGAACGCACCATATCCAATAAGGTACGATTACAATGTTCGGACACACCATTACGATGTGGTGTTCTAGGTGGCGTCAATTGTGAAACTATTCCATATTGTCTTAAGTGATTGCCAAACTCATAACTCAGATATTCTCCCCCTTGATCGGATCGTAGGAATTTAATATTCTTGTTAGGATGATTCTCAACTTCACTCTGATTTTCAAACATTTCAGACTTATGCTTCATCGTGTAAATATACCTGTATCTACTCAAGTCATCGGTGAAGGTGAGAAAGTAACGATATCCACCGCGCGCGTCAACGCTCATCAGACCGCACACATCAGTATGTATGATTTCCAACAAGTCACTTGCCCGTTCCATTGTTCCGGAAAATGAGGTCTTAGTCATCTTGCCCATGAGGCATGGTTCGCATGTGTCAAGTGATTCAGAATCAAGTGACTCCAAAAGTCCATCAGCATGGAGTTTCTTCATGCGCTTTACACCAATATGACCTAAGCAGCAGTGCCACAAAAAAGTGGTACTATCATTATCAACTCTACATCGTTTGGCATCAATGTTATGAACATGTGTATCATCACTATAGAGATTCAATAAGTATAAACCCCTCACAATGGGTGCATGACCATAAAAGATATTACCCATATAAGTAGAACAAACATTATTCTCTGATTTAAATGAGTAACCGTCTCGCATTAAACAAGATCAAGATATAATGTTCATGCTCAACGCATGCACTAAATAACAATTATTCAGGTTCATCACTAATCCTGATGGTAATCGAAGAGTGAGCGTGCCGACGGCGATCACATCAACCTTGGAACCATTTCCCACGTGCATCGTTACTTCGTCCTTCGCCAACCTCCATCTATTCCGTAGTTCCTGCTGTTGCAAATGTGAGCAACCGAACCGGTATCAAATACCCGGGCACTATAACGAGAGTTGGTAAGGTACACATCAATAACATGTATATCATATATACCTTTGTTGACATTGGCCCCCTTCTTGTCAGCTAGATACTTGGGGTAGTTTCGCTTCCGGTGGCCAGTTCCCTTGCAATAGAAGCACTAAATTTCTGGCTTAGGTCCAGCCTTGGGTTTCTTCACGGGAGGAGTAACTGCTTTGCCACCCTTCTTGAAGTTTCCCTTCTTTCCCTTGCTCTTCTTGAAACTAGTAATTTTATTCACCATCAACACTTGATGCTCCTTCTGGATGTCTGACTCAGCAACTTTCAGCATCGCGAACACCTCGGAGACTGACTTGTTCATCCCTTGCATGTTATAGTGTTGGGGAATGTAGCATTTCAAAAAATTTGCCTACGATCACGCAAGATCTATCTAGGAGAAGCATAGCAATGAGTGGGGAGAGCGTGTCTACGTACCCTCGTAGACCGAAAGCGGAAGCGTTTAGTAACGAGGTTGATGTAGTCGAACGTCTTCGCGATCCAACCGATCTAAGTACCAAATGTACGACACCTCCGTGTTCAGCACACATTCAGCTCGATGACGTCCCTCGATCTCTTGATCCAGTTGAGGACGAGGGAGAGTTCCATCAGCACAAGGGCGTGGCAACGGTGATGATAAAGTTATCGGTGCAGGGCTTCACCTAAGCACTACGACGATATGACTCAGGTGTGTAACTATGGAGGGGGGCACCGCACACGGCTAAGACAATTGTCTGTTGTGCTATTGGAGTGCCCCTAGCCATGTATATAAAGGAGGGAGGAAGAGGAGGCCGGCCTAGGAGGGGCGCCCCTATAGGGGGAGTCCAACTAGGATTCTCAATCATAGTTGGAGTCCCCTTCCTTTTCCAAGAGGGGAGAGAGGGAAGGAGTAGGAGAGGGAGAAGGAAAAGGGGGGCACCGCCCCCTCCCTAGTCCAATTAGGACTTGCCATGGGGGGGGTGCGCGGCCACCCCTTGAGGCCCTTCTCTCCTTTCCCTTATGGCCCATTAAGGCCCATTACTTCCCCGGCGAATTCCCGTAACTCTCCGATACTCCGAAAAATACCCGAATCACTCGGAACCTTTCAGATGTCCGAATATAGCCTTCCAATATATCGATCTTTACATATCGACCATTTCGAGACTCCTCGTCATGTATGTGATCTCATCCGAAACTCCAAACAACCTTCGGTACATCAAATCACATAACTCATAATACAAATCATCATCGAACGTTAAGCGTGCGGACCCTACGAGTTCGACGACTATGCAGACATGACCGAGACACATCTCCGGTCAATAACCAATAGCGGAACCTGGATGCTCATATTGGCTCCGACATATTCTACGGAGATCTTTATCGGTCAAATCGCATAGCAACATACATTGTTCCCTTTGTCAATGGTATGTTACTTGCCCGAGATTCGGTCGTCGGTATCACCATACCTAGTTCAATCTCATTACCGGCAAGTCTCTTTACTCGTTCCGTAATGCATCATCCCGCAACTAACTCATTAATCACATTACTGGCAAGGCTTATAGTGATGTGCATTACCGAGAGGGCCCAGAGATACCTCTCCGATACAGGGATTGGCAAATCCTAATCTCGATCTATGCCAACCCAACAAACACCTTCGGAGACACCTGTAGAGCATCTTTATAATCACCCAGTTATGTTGTGACGTTTGATAGCACACAAGGTGTTCCTCCGGTATTTGGGAGTTGCATAATCTCATAGTCAGAGGAACATGTATAAGTCATGAAGAAAGCAATAGCAATAAAACTCAACGATCATAATGCTAAGCTAACGGATGGGTCTTGTCCATCTCGTCATTCTCTAATGATGTGATCCCGTTCATCAAATGACAACACATGTCTATGGTTAGGAAACATAATCATCTTTGATTAACAAGCTAGTCAAGTAGAGGCATACTAGGGACACTCTGTTTTGTCTATGTATTCACACATGTTCTAAGTTTTTGGTTAATACAATTCTAGCATGAATAATAAACATTTACCATGATATAAGGAAATATAAATAACAACTTTATTATTGCCTCTAGGGCTTATTTCCTTCAGTCTCCCACTTGCACTAGAGTCAATCATTTAGTTCACATCGCCATGTGTTTTCACCAATAGTTAACATCATCATGTGATTAGTTCACATCACCATGTGAATTATACCCAAAGGGTTTTACTAGAGTCAATAAACTAGTTCATGTCGCTTATGTGATTAACACCCAAAGAGTAGGGTGTGATCATGTTTTGCTTGCAAGAGAAGCTTAGTCAATGGGTCTGTCACATTCAGAACCGTATGTATTTTGCAAATTTTCTATGTCTACAATGCTCTGCATGGAGCTACTCTAGCTAATTGCTCCCACTCTCAATATGTATCCAGATTGAGACTCAGAGTTATACGAATTGGTGTAAAAGCTTGCATCGGCGTAACTCTTTACAATGAACTCTTTATCACCTCCATAACTGAGAAATATTTCCTTATTCCACCAAGGATAATTTTGACTGTTGTCCAATGATCCACTCCTGGATCACCATTGTACCCTCTTGCCAAACTCATGGTGAGGTTCACAATAGGTCTGGTACACAACATAGCATACTTCATAGAACCTATGACTGAGGCATAGGGAATGAATTTTCATTCTCTCTCTATTTTCTGCTGTGGTCGGGTTTTGAGTCTTTACTCAACTTCACACCTTGCAACACGGGCAAGAACTCCTTCTTTGACTGTTCCATTTTGAACTACTTCAAAATCTTGTCAAGGTATGTACTCATTGAAAAAACTTATCAAGCATCTTGTTCTATCTCTATAGATCTAGATGCTCAATATGTAAGCAGCTTCACTGAGGTCTTTTTTCGAAAAAACTCCTTTCAAACACTCCTTTATGCTTTCCAAAAAATTCTACATCATTTCCTATCAACAATATGTCATTCACATATACTTATCAAAAAGGCTGTAGTGCTCGCATTCACTTTCTTGTAAATACAGGCTTCACCACAAGCCTGTATGAAACTATATGCTTTGATCAACTCATCAAAGCGTATATTCCAACTCCGAGATGCTTGCACCAGTCCATAGATGGATCGCTGGAGCTTGCACATTTTGTTAGCACCTTTAGGATTGACAAAACCTTCTTGTTGTATCATATACAACTCTTCTTTAAGATATCAGTTAAGGAATGTAGTTTTTGACATCCATTTGCCAGATTTCATAAAATTTGGCAATTGCTAACATGATTCAGACAGACTTAAGCATTGCTACGAGTGAGAAAATCGTAGTCAACACCTTGAACTTGTCGAAAACCTTTTTGCGACAATTCGAGCTTTGTAGATAGTAACACTACTATCAGCGTCCGTCTTCCTCTTGAAGATCCGTTTATTCTCAATGGCTCGTCGATCATCGGGCAAGTCAATCAAAGTCCATACTTTGTTCTCATACATGGATCACATCTCAGATTTCATGGCCTCAAGCCATTTCGCGAAATCTAGGCTCATCATCGCTTCCTCATAGTTCGCAGGTTCGTCATGTTCTAGTAACATGACTTTCAGAACAGGATTACCATACCACTCTGGTGCAGAACATACTCTGGTTGACCTATGATGTTCGGTAGTAACTTGATCTGAAGTTTCATGATCATCATCATTAACTTCCTCACTGATTGGTGTAGGCATCACTGGAACTGATTTTTAGTGATGAGCTACTTTCCAATTCGAGAGAAGGTACAATTACCTCATCAAGTTCTACTTTCCTCCCACTCACTTCTTTCGAGAGAAACTCCTTCTCTAGAAAGGATCCACTTTACCAACAAAGATCTTGCCTTCGGATCTGTGACAGAAGGTGTACCCAACAGTTTCCTTTGGGTATTCATGAAGGCACATTTCTCCGATTTGGGTTTGAGCTTATCAGGTTGAAACTTTTTCACATAAGCATCGCCGCCCCAAACTTTAAGAAACGACAGCTTAGGTTTCTTACCAAACCACAATTCATATGGTGTCATCTCAACAGATTTAGATGGTGCCCTATTTAATGTGAATGCAGTTGTCTCTAATGCATAACCCCAAAATGATAGTGGTAAATCGGTAAGAGACATCATAAATCGCACCATACCTAATAAAGTACGGTTATGACGTTCGGACACACCATTACGCTCTGGTGTTCACTACAAAAAAAATACACTTCCGTGATGATACATGTTTGTCACAGTAGGTCACGTTTTTAGTCATGCATGTACATCCATGATGATTTTATGACAGAATCAAGCTAGTCATACATGTGCTGTCGTAGAAGTGTTCCATGACATTACCAAAATTATTGCTACATCTTGAGCTTGCGTTGGGTTTTCCCATGAAGAGGAAAGGGCGATGCAGCAAAGTAGCGTAAGTATTTCCCTCAGTTTTTGAGAACCAAGGTATCAACCCAGTAGGAGGCTCCTCAAAAGTCCCACGCACCTACACAAACAAACAAGAACCTCACAACCAACGCGATAAAGGGGTTGTCAATCCCTTCACGGTAACTTGCGGAAGTGAGATCTGATAGAGATAATAAGATAAGATAAATATTTTTGGTATTTTTATGATATAGATGGAAAAGTAAAAGATGCAAATAAAAGTAGATGGAAAACTTATATGATAAAAGATGGAACCGGGGCCCATAGGTTTCACTAGTGGCTTCTCTCAAGATAGCATAAGTATTACGGTGGGTGAACAAATCACTGTCGAGCAATTGATAGAAAAGCGCATAGTTATGAGATTATCTAGGCATGATCATGTATATAGGCATCACGTCCATGACAACTAGACCGAAACGATTCTGCATCTACTACTATTACTCCACACATCGACCGACTCCTGCCTGCATCTAGAGTATTAAGTTCATGAAGAACAGAGTAACGCATTAAGAAAGATGGCATGATGTAGAGGGATAAACTCATGCAATATGATATAAGCCCCATCTTTTTATCCTCGATGGCAACAATACAATATGTGCCTTGCTGCCCCTGCTATCACTGGGAAAGGACACCGCAAGATTGAACCCAAAGCTAAGAACTTCTCCCATTGCAAGAAAGATCAATCTAGTAGGCCAAACCAAACTGATAATTCGAAGAGACTTGCAAAGATAACTTAACCACACATAAAAGAATTCAGAGGAGATTCAAATATTTCTCATAGATAAACTTGATCATAAACCCACAATTCATTGGATCTCGACAAACACATCGCAAAAAGAGTTACATCGAATAGATCTCCAAGAAGATCGAGGAGAACTATGTATTGAGATTCAAAGAGAGAGAAGAATCCATCTAGCTAATAACTATGGACCCGAAGGTCTGTGGTAAACTACTCACAACTCATCGGAGAGGCCTTGGAGATGATGTAGAGGCCCTCCGTGGTTGATTCCCCCTCCGGCGGAGCGCCGGCGAAGGCTCCAAGATGGGATCTCGCGGATACAGAAGGTTGTGGTGGTGGAAATAGTTTTTCGTGGTGCTCCTGGATGTTTTCGGGTACGTGGGTATATGTAGGAGGAAAAAGTACGTCGGTGGAGCAACGAGGGGCCCACAAGGGTGTGGGCACGCCCACCCCCAAGGGGCGCGTCGGGCACCCTCGTGGCCGCCTTGTTTGTTGCTTGACGTCCACTCCAAGTTCCCTGGATTGTGTTTGTTCCAAAAAGATCGCTCCCAAAGGTTTCATTCCGTTTGGACTCCGTTTGATATTCCTTTCCTTCGAAACACTGAAATAGGCAAAAAATAGCAATTCGGGCTGGGCCTCCGGTTAGTAGGTTAGTCCCAAAAATGATATAAAAGTGTAGAGTAAAGCCCATAAACGTCCAAAACGGGTAATATAATAGCATGGAACAATCAAAAATTATAGATACGTTGGAGATGTATCAAGCATCCCCAAGCTTAATTCCTGCTCGTCCTCGAGTAGGTAATTTTTGATGTGGAATGCTACCTAGCATAATTCTCAATGTAATTTTCTTTATTGTGGCATGATTGTTCAGATCCAAATGATTCAAGATAAAAGCTTATAAAACATAAAAATAGTAATACCTGAAGCATACTAACAAATAATCATGTCTTATCAAAATAGCATAGCCAAAGAAAGTTTATCCCTACAAAATCATATAGTTAGGCCATGCTTCATTTTCATCACACAAAATACTCCCATCATGCACAATGCCGGTTTCAACCAAGCAATTGGTCCATACTTTTTAACGTGCTACAACTTTTTCAACTCTTACGCAATACATGAGCGCAAGCCATGGACATAGCACTATAAGTGGTATATGGTGGTTGTGAAGACAAAAGGGAGAAGATAGTCTCACATCAACTAGGCGTATCAACGGGCTATGGAGATGCCCATTAATAGATATCAATGTGAGTGAGTAGGGATTGCAATGCAACGGATGCACTAGAGCTATAAATGTATGAAAGCTCAACAAGAGAAACTAAGTGGGTGTGCATCCAACTTGCTTGCTCACGAAGACCTAGGGCATTTTGAGGAAGCCCATCATTGGAATATACAAGCCAAGTTCTATAATGAAAAATTCCCACTAGTATATGAAAGTGACAACATAGGAGACTCTCTATCATGAAGATCATGGTGCTATTTTGAAGCATAAGTGTGTAAAAGAGATAGTAGCATTGTCCCTTCTCTCTTTTCTCTCATTTTTTTATTTGGTGGGCTTCTTTGGCCTCTTTTTTTATATGGGCTTCTTTGGCCTCTTTTATTTTTATAAAGTCTGAAGTCTCATCCTGAGTTGTGGGGGAATCATAGTCTTCATGATCGTTTCCTCACTTGGGACAATGCTCTAATAATGAAGATCATCACACTTTTATTGATTTACAACTCAAGAATTACAACTCAATACTTAGAACAAAATATGACTCTATGTGAATGCCTCTGGCGGTGTACCGGGATATGCAATGAATCAAGAGTGACATGTATGAAAAATTATGAAGGTGGCCTTGCCAAAAATACGATGTCAACTACATGATCATGCAAAGAGCAATGTGACAATGATGGAGCATGTCATAATAAACGGAACGGTGGAAAGTTGCATGGCAATATATCTCGGAATGGCTATGGAAGTGCCATAATAGGTAGGTATGGTGGCTGTTTTGAGGAAGGTATAATGGGTGCAGGATACCGGCGAAGGTTGCGCGGCATAATAAAGGCTAGCAAAGTGGAAGGATGAGTGTGCGTATATCCATGGACTCACATTAGTCATAAAGAACTCATATACTTATTGCAAAAGTCTACTTTCCCTCGAAGCAAAGTACTACTAGCATGCTCCTAGGGGAAGGGTTGGTAGGAGTTAACCATCACGCGACCCCGACCTCCACTCATAAGGAAGACAATTAAAAGAGCACCCCATGCAACAAATTTGTCACATAACTTTTACCATATGTGCATGCTACGAGACCTGCTAACTTCAACACAAGTATTTCTCAATTTCATAATTACCCAACTATCATGACTCTAACATTACCACCTTTATATCTCAAAACAATTATCAAGCATCAAATTGATCATAGTGTTTTATGCACTTTCTATGATAGTTTTTATTATACCCAACTTGGATGCTCATCATTCTTGGACCAAATTTATAACCATAGCAAATACCATGCTGTTCTAAAAGACTCTCAAAATAATATAAGTGAAGCATGAGATATCAAAAATTTCTACAAAATTAAGCCACCGCCGTGCTCTAAAAAGTATAAGTGAAGCACATAGAGCAAAACTATCTAGCTCAAAAGATATAAGTGAAGCACATAGAGTATTCTAATAAATTCTAAATCATGTGGTTTCTCCCGAAAGGTGTGTAAAGCAAGGATGATTGTGGAAATCTAAAAAGCAAAGACTCATCTCATACATGACGCTCCAAGTAAAACACATATCATGTGGCGAATAAAAATATAGCTCCAAGTAAAGTTACCGATAGACGAACACGAAAGAGGGGATGCCTTCCGGGGCATCCCCAAGCTTAGGATTTTGGTTATCCTTGAATATCTTGGGGTGCCATGGGCATCCCCAAGCTTAGGCTCTTGCCACTCCTTATTCTATAGTCCATTAAATCTTTACTCAAAACTTTAAAACTTCACAACACAAAACTCAACAGAAAATCTCATAAGCTTCGTTAGTGCAAGAAAGAAAAACCACCACATAAGGTATTGTAATGAACTCATTATTTATTTATATTGGTGTTAAACCTACTATATTCCAACTCCTCTATGGTTCATACCTCCCGATACTAGCCATAGATGCATCAAAATAAGCAAACAACACACGAAAAACAGAATCTGACAAAAACAGAACAGTCTGTAGAAATCTGTAACTTTCGAATACTTCTAGAACTCTAAAACTCCTACCAAAATAGGAAGTCCTGGGAAATTTGTGTATTGTTCTACAGAAAAAATAATAAATGCAAAATCACCTTTCTGTGAATTACTAAATTTATTTTCGTGCGCGCAAAGTTTCTGTTTTTCAGCAGAATCAAATTGACTATCACCGTAGGTTATCCTATAGGTTCTACTTGGCACAAACACTAATTAAAACATATAAACACATATAAACAGAAGCTAGATGAAATATTTATTACTAAACATAAGCAAAAAGTAAGAAACAAAAATAAAATTGGGTTGCCCCCCAACTAGCGCTATTGTTTAACGCCCCTAGCTAGGCATAAAAGCGAGGATAGATCTAAGTATTGCCATCTTTGGCATTCAATTCATAAGTAGCTCGTAGGATAGATTCATAAGGTAATTTAAATTTCTTTCTTGGAAAGTGTTCCATGCCTTTCCTTAATGGAAATTGGAATCTAATATTCCCTTTCTTCGTATCAATAATTGCACCAATCGTTCTAAGGAAATGTCTACCAAGAATAATACGACATGAAAGATTGCAATCTATATCAAGAACGATAAAATCTACGGGCACATAATTCCTATTTTCAATAATAAGAACATCATTTATCCTTACCATAGGTTTCTTAATGGTAGAATCCGCAAGGTGCCAGTTTAAAGAGCAATCATCAAATTCATGGAAACCTAGCACATCACATAAAGTTTTCGGAATCGTGGAAACACTAGCACCCAAATCACACAAGGCATAGCACTCATGATCTTTAATTTTAATCTTTATAGTTGGTTCCAACTCATCATAAAGCTTTCTAGGTATAGAAACTTCCTAATTAAGTTTTTCCTCGAAGGCATCAATAATATGTTTGGTAAAAGCTTTATTTTGACTATAAGCATGAGGAGAATTCAACACGGATTGCAACAAGGAAATACAATCTATTAAAGAACAATTATCATAATTAAATTCCTTTAAATCCATAATAGTGGGTTCAATGCTATTTAAAGTCTTGACCTCTCCAATCCCACTTTCACCAAATTTAGCATCAAGATCTAAAAACTCCGAATTATTGGGATGCCTTTTAACTAAAGTTGACTCATCTCCAGTCCCATCATTATCAAGATTTATATTGAAAAACAAGGATTTAATAGGGGATACATCAATAACTTTTAGATCTTCATCATTATTTTCATAGAAACTAGAAGAACACGCTTTTACAAAGCAATCTTTCTTAGCACGCAACCTAGCGGTTCTTTCTTTGCACCCATCAATGGAAATTCTCATGGCTTTGAGAGACTCATTGATATCATGCTTAGGAGGAATAGATCTAAGTTTCAAAGAATCAACATCAAGTGAAAGCCTATCAACGTTCCTAGCCAAATCATCAACTTTAAGCAATTTTTCTTCAAGCAAAGCATTAAAATTATTTTGAGAGATCATAAATTCTTTAACGCTATTCTCAAAATGAGAGGGCATCTTATTAAAATTTCCATAAGAGTTGTTGTAGGAATTACCATAATTATTAGAGGAATTACTAGGGAACGGTCTAGGATTAAAGTTTCCTCTATAAGCATTGTTAACAAAATTATTCCTACCAACAAAATTCACATCCATAGATTCATTATTATTCTCAATCAAAGTAGACAAAGGCATATCATTAGGATCAATAGGAGCACTCTTAGTAGCAAACAATTTCATAAGTTCATCCATCTTTCCACTCAAACATTAATTTCTTCTATAGCATGCACTTTTTTACTAGTAGATCTTTCGGTGTGCCATTGAGAATAATTAGCCATAATGTTATCAAGGAGTTTAGTAGCTTCTCCTAAGGTGATTTCCATAAAAGTGCCTCCCGCGGCCGAATCTAAAAGATTTCTAGAAGCAAAATTCAATCCGGCATAAAAGTTTTGTATGATCATCCATAAGTTCAAACCATGAGTAGGGCAATTGCGAATCATTAATTTCATTGTTTCCCAAGATTGGGAAACATGCTCATGATCAAGTTGTTTAAAATTCATAATATCGTTCCTAAGAGAGATGATCTTAGCGGGAGGAAAATACTTAGAGATAAAAGCATCTTTGCACTTATTCCATGAATCAATATTGTTCTTAGGCAAAGACGAAAACCAAGTTTTAGCACGATCTCTAAGTGAAAACGGAAATAGCTTCAATTTAACAATATCATTATCCGTATCTTTCTTCTTTTGCATATCACACAAATCAACAAAGTTGTTTAGATGAGTAGCGGCATCTTCAGTAGGAAGGCCAGAGAATTGATCTTTCATAACAAGATTCAACAAAGCAGCATTGATTTCACAAGATTCAACATCATTAAGAGGAGCAATCGGAGTGCTTAGGAAATCATTATTATTGGTATTGTAAAAGTCACACAATTTGGTATTATCTTGCACCATCGCGACAAGCAATCCAACACACAAGCAAACAAAAAGGCAAGCGAAAGAGAGAGGAGATTGGGAAAGAGAGGGTGAATAAAACGGCAAGGGTGAAGTGGGGGAGAGGAAAACGAGAGGCAAATGGCAAATAATGTAATGCGAGGGAGATGAGTTTCTGATGGGTACTTGGTATGTCTTGACTTGAGCGAAGACCTCCCAGGCAACGGCGCCAGAAATCCTTTTTGCTACGTCTTGAGCTTGTGTTGGTTTTTCCCTTGAAGAGGAAAGGGTGATGCAGCAAAGTAGCGTAAGTATTTCCCTCAGTTTTTGAGAATCAAGGTATCAATCCAGTAGCAGGCTCCTCAAAAGTCCCACGCACCTACACAAACAAACAAGAACCTCGCAACCAACGCGATAAAGGGGTTGTCAATCCCTTCACGGTAACTTGCAGAAGTGAGATTTGATAGAGATAATAAGATAAGATAAATATTTTTGGTATTTTTATGATATAGATGGAAAAGTAAAAGATGCAAATAAAAGTAGATGGGAAACTTATATGGTAAAAGATAGACCCAGGGCCCATAGGTTTCACTAGTGGCTTCTCTCAAGATAGCATAAGTATTACGGTGGGTGAACAAATCACTGTCGAGCAATTGATAAAAAAGCGCATAGTTATGAGATTATCCAGGCATGATCATGTATATAGGCATCACGTCCATGACAAGTAGACCGAAACGATTCTGCATCTACTACTATTACTCCACACATCGACCGACTCCTGCCTGCATCTAGAGTATTAAGTTCATGAAGAACAGAGTAACGCATTAAGAAAGATGGCATGATGTAGAGGGATAAACTCATGCAATATGATATAAGCCCCGTCTTTTTATCCTCGATGGCAACAATACAATACATGCCTTGCTGCCCCTGCTATCACTGGGAAAGGACACCGCAAGATTGAACCCAAAGCTAAGAACTTCTCCCATTGCAAGAAAGATCAATCTAGTAGGCCAAAACAAACTGATAATTCGAAGAGACTTGCAAAGATAACTTAACCACACATAAAAGAATTCAGAGGAGATTCAAATATTTCTCATAGATAAACTTGATCATAAACCCACAATTCATCGGATCTCGACAAACACATCGCAAAAAGAGTTACATCGAATAGATCTCCAAGAAGATCGAGGAGAACTATGTATTGAGATTCAAAGAGAGAGAAGAAGCCATCTAGCTAATAACTATGGACCCGAAGGTCTGTGGTAAACTACTCACAACTCATCGGAGAGGCCTTGGAGATGATGTAGAGGCCCTCCGTGGTTGATTCCCCCTCCGGCGGAGCGCCGGCGAAGGCTCCAAGATGGGATCTCGCGGATACAGAAGGTTGTGGTGGTGGAAATAGTTTTTCGTGGTGCTCCTAGATGTTTTCGGGGTACGTGGGTATATGTAGGAGGAAGAAGTACGTCGGTGGAGCAACGAGGGGCCCACAAGGGTGTGGGCACGCCCACCCCCAGGGGGCGCGTCGGGCACCCTCGTGGCCGCCTCGTTTGTTGCTTGACGTCCACTCCAAGTTCCCTGGATTGTGTTTGTTCCAAAAAGATTGCTCCCAAAGGTTTCATTCCATTTGGACTCCGTTTGATGTTCCTTTCCTTCGAAACACTGAAATAGGCAAAAAATAGCAATTCGGGTTGGGTCTCCGGTTAGTAGGTTAGTCCCAAAAATGATATAAAAGTGTAGAGTAAAGCCCATAAACGTCCAAAACGGGTAATATAATAGCATGGAACAATCAAAAATTATAGATACGTTGGAGATGTATCAAGCATCCCCAAGCTTAATTCCTGCTCGTCCTCGAGTAGGTAATTTTTGATGTGGAATGCTACCTAGCATAATTCTCAGTGTAATTTTCTTTATTGTGGCATGATTGTTTAGATCCAAATGATTCAAGATAAAAGCTTATAAAACATAAAAATAGTAATACTTGAAGCATACTAACAAATAATCATGTCTTATCAAAATAGCATAGCCAAAGAAAGCTTATCCCTACAAAATCATATAGTTAGGCCATGCTTCATTTTCATCACACAAAATACTCCCATCATGCACAACGCCGGTTTCAACCAAGCAATTGGTCCATACTTTTTAACATGCTACAACTTTTTCAACTCTTACGCAATACATGAGCGCAAGCCATGGACATAGCACTATATGTGGTATATGGTGGTTGTGAAGACAAAAGGGAGAAGATAGTCTCACATCAACTAGGCATATCAACGGGCTATGGAGATGCCCATTAATAGATATCAATGTGAGTGAGTAGGGATTTCCATGCAACGGATGCACTAGAGCTATAAATGTATGAAAGCTCAACAAGAGAAACTAAGTGGGTGTGCATCCAACTCGCTTGCTCATGAAGACCTAGGGCATTTTGAGGAAGCCCATCATTGGAATATACAAGCCAAGTTCTATAATGAAAAATTCCCACTAGTATATGAAAGTGACAACATAGGAGACTCTCTATCATGAGGATCATGGTGCTATTTTGAAGCATAAGTGTGGAAAAGAGATAGTAGCATTGTCCCTTCTCTCTTTTCTCTCATTTTTTTTATTTGGTGGGCTTCTTTGGCCTCTTTTTTTATATGGGCTTCTTTGGCCTCTTTTATTTTTATAAAGTCTGAAGTCTCATCCTGAGTTGTGGGGGAATCATAGTCTTCATGATCGTTTCCTCACTTGGGACAATGCTCTAATAATGAAGATCATCACACTTTTATTGATTTACAACTCAAGAATTACAACTCAATACTTAGAACAAAATATGACTCTATGTGAATGCCTCTGGCGGTGTACCGGGATATGTAATGAATCAAGAGTGACATGTATGAAAAATTATGAAGGTGGCCTTGCCAAAAATACGATGTCAACTACATGATCATGCAAAGAGCAATGTGACAATGATGGAGCATGTCATAATAAACGGAACAGTGGAAAGTTGCATGGCAATATATCTCGGAATGGCTATGGAAGTGCCATATTAGGTAGGTATGGTGGCTGTTTTGAGGAAGGTATAATGGGTGCAGGATACCGGCGAAGGTTGCGCGGCATAATAAAGGCTAGCAAAGTGGTAGGATGAGTGTGCGTATATCCATGGACTCACATTAGTCATAAAGAACTCATATACTTATTGCAAAAGTCTACTTGCCCTCAAAGCAAAGTACTACTACGCATGCTCCTAGGGGAAGGGTTGGTAGGAGTTAACCATCACGCGACCCCGACCTCCACTCATAAGGAAGACAATTAAAAGAGCACCCCATGCAACAAATTTGTCACATAACTTTTACCATATGTGCGTGCTACGGGACCTGCTAACTTCAACACAAGTATTTCTCGATTTCATAATTACCCAACTATCATGACTCTAACATTACCACATTTATATCTCAAAACAATTATCAAGCATCAAATTGATCATAGTGTTTTATGCACTTTCTATGATAGTTTTTATTATACCCAACTTGGATGCTCATCATTCTTGGACCAAATTTATAACCATAGCAAGTACCATGTTGTTCTAAAAGACTCTCAAAATAATCCAGTAGCGTAAGTATTTCCCTTAGTTTTTGATAACCAAGGTATCAATCCAGTAGGAGGCTCCTTAAAAGTTCCACGCACCTACACAAACAAACAAGAACCTCGCAACCAACACGATAAAGGGGTTGTCAATCCCTTCACGGTAACTTGCAAAAGTGAGATCTGATAGAGATAATAAGATAAGATAAATATTTTTGGTATTTTTATGATATAGATGGAAAAGTAAAAGATGCAAATAAAAGTAGATGGAAAACTTATATGATAAAAGATACACCCGGGGGCCATAGGTTTCACTAGTGGCTTCTCTCAAGATATCATAAGTATTACAGTGGGTGAACAAATTACTGTCGAGCAAATGATAGAAAAGCGCATAGTTATGAGATTATCTAGGCATGATCATGTATATAGGCATCACGTCCATGACAAGTAGACCGAAACGATTCTGCATCTACTACTATTACTCCACACATCGACTGACTCCTGCCTGCATCTAGAGTATTAAGTTCATGAAGAACAGAGTAACGCATTAAGAAAGATGACATGATGTAGAGGGATAAACTCATGAAATATGATATAAACCCCATCTTTTTATCCTCGATGGCAACAATACAATACGTGCCTTGCTGTCACTGGGAAAGGACACCGCAAGATTGAACCCAAAGCTAAGCACTTCTCCCATTGCAAGAAAGATCAATCTAGTAGGCCAAACCAAACTGATAATTCGAAGAGACTTGCAAAGATAACTTAATCACACATAAAAGAATTCATAGGAGATTCAAATATTTATCATAGATAAACTTGATCATAAACCCACAATTCATCGAATCTCGACAAACACCCGCAAAAAGAGTTACATCGAATAGATCTCCAAGAAGATCGAGGAGAACTTTGTATTGAGATTCAAAGAGAGAGAAGAAGCCATCTAGTTAATAACCATGGACCCGAAGGTCTGTGGTAAACTACTCACAACTCATCAGAGAGGCCTTGGAGATGATGTAGAGGCCCTCCATGGTCGATTCCCCCTCCGGCGGAGCGCCGGCGAAGGCTCCAAGATGGGATCTCGCGGATACATAAGGTTGCGGCGGTGGAAATAGTTTTTCGTGGTGCTCCTGGATGTTTTCGGGGTACGTGGGTATATGTAGGAGGAAGAAGCACGTCGGTGGAGCAACGAGGGGCCCACGAGGGTGGGGGCGCACCCACCCCCAGGGGCACGCCGGGCACCCTCGAGGCCACCTCGTTCGTTGCTTTATGTCCACTCCAAGTTCCCTGGATTGCATTTGTTCCAAAAAGATCGCTCCCGAAGGTTTCATTCCGTTTGATATTCCTTTCCTTCGAAACACTAAAATAGGCAAAAAACAGCAATTCGGGCTGGGCCTCCGGTTAGTAGGTTAGTCCCAAAAATGATATAAAAGTGTAGAGTAAAGCCCATAAACATCCAAAACGGGTAATATAATAGCATGGAACAATCAAAAATTATAGATACGTTGGAGACGTATCAATTATCATCACGGAAGTGTCCACTTCCATGACGATAAATCACGCATCACAGAAGTGCTTTCGTCAAGGGTGACCGACACGTGGCATCCACCATAACGGAACACCGTTAAGCTATCGGGGCCGGTTTTGGATCCGGTAACCCGTTAACAGCCCCGACCAATGGGGATTCTCCACGTGTAAAATCATCATTGGCTGGAGGAAACACGTGTCGGCTCATCGTTGGGATAGATGTCATCTACTCATTGGACAGAAGGCGCCTATGATACGTCAACACGTGGCATGGCCCAACAGAGGCCCATTCCTGTGAAAAGGCCGGCCCGTTTGACTTGGTCAAAAGGTGGCAGGCCGGCCCACGGAAAGCCTGTTAACGGCATGTTCGCATATAGCCCATTTACAGCCCGCTAACTGACGGCCCGTTACGGCCTAACAGAATTAGGCCCGGTAGCATCATCTGGGCTGTCCAATATGATTCCAGGTCGTTGTAACTTCCGACCCATGTATGGCCCATGATGTATTTCGTCCCATATGAGTCCCTTTGTAACTCTTGGCCCATTAATGGCTCGTGGTGAAACCGGCCCGTAATGAATAGTGTATCGCTTTATACCCATTAGCGGCCCATTATTCCATTGGGTCATTTCCAGCCCGTGTTACCTTTCGGCCTTCTGAGGGCCCATTTATTCTTGGGCTCATTTCCAGCATTCGATTACTTATGGCCCATTACTGGCCTTTTCTGCTTGTGGGCCAAATTCAACCCGTGGATACAGTCAGCCCGTTTGTGGCCCGTTAATATGTTGGGCCATTTTCATAGCATCATCAAATACGGCCTATTAACGACCCGTTATGGTCTGCCCATAAAACGTACGATTTCCACTCTAGCCCATTTACGGCCCCTTATACGGCCCGTACAAGGCCCATAGATGAGACGACCCGTAGAAGGCCCATGGATCCTACGGGACGTAGAAGGCCCATTGACCCGACGGCCCATAGAAGGCCCATTGATCCGACGGCCCATAGAAGGCCCATGGATCCGACGGCCCATAGAAGGCCCATGGATCCGATGGCCCATAGAAGGCCCATGGATTCGACGGCCGATAGAAGGCCCACAGATCCGACAGCCCTTAGAAGGCCCACGGATCTGACGGCCATAGAAGGCCATGGATCGTCCGTCCCGTAGATGGCCCATAGATCATACGACCTGTGAGGGCCATGGTAACTACAACGTTTGGGCGAGTTGGCCCCCATTTGAATGATATAGCATATTTAAAGAATTATCCTACTCTATACTATCACCTCTAAAAACATACACTATACAATAAAGAGACTAAGGCATAGAAACATAGAATAATCCTACACTATACAATAAAGAAATTACAGCCGATTATACCCACTAGGCATTATGGTTCGACACCAGTGATAATAAATCATACACAAACAGCAAATTACATACACTGGGCAAATACAGCTCATACATCATGGACGTGCATCAACATAACTTACCATTTGAACTATAATCTCTTCAGAAAATAGGATTGGCCATATTTAGATAGCACAAATTTCAGTCTGCAAAATCTCTAATTCCTTCGTTGTTACCTCAGTGTCTTGTTTCATTTTTTTGACTCCTGCATCTAATACTTGCATGTCCGGTCTCAACTTGTTGATTGTACGTTAAGAATCATGTACATGTTGTCTTGCCACCTCTAGTTGATGCTCGAGAACATCAGCACATTCCAATTCCAATCCATAATCATTCGGTAACGGCCATGCCGCACTGCTCATAGATCTTTGTGTTGATGTCACTTCATCCTGAAATGTTTCTGTAAGTACACATGACTAGGGCAAAAATATAGTTACAACAGTGAAGCGAGCAAGACAGACTATTTTGTACATGGAAAAACAGGACTAAAAATAATGTTACATGTCATGAAGCATAAGCAGGTGATATTTTAGAAATTATAAAAAAGGTAGTCTGTGCAGCCTGCATACAGAAATCTCTCTTAGCTCATTAGAGGAGAATGATGTTGGGGCCCAATCCAAAACACAAACAAGTTACAAATTTAGACAGCACGTTGCGTAGAAGTAAGCAAGCAGTTGGCCATTCTGTAGCTCAATTAAAGTCTTAGGGAGCATAATGAACAACAGAGGGTTTCATACAAACATACTACAGCAAGCAAAACTATGCAATCATTAGCCTAGTATAAACTAGATTGTGAGCCTCATGCAATAATAGTTGGTTAATAGACTTCAAAGCTTCAGGCACACTTCGGCAGAGTAATTAAATGGTAAGGCCTTTAATTATGTCAACTAATAGCTATACAAGTACCCAACATCAGGCATCATTTTTTGGGCATCTCATTAACCAAGGATAAATAAAGCAATTGAAAAGAGCAAATTAACTATGCCTTAGACAAACAAGGAACTGAACTGTTGAGTTGGATATAGTGACTTACCTTAACAGGTTGAAGAGGCTTAGTGCAGCTCCTACTTCTCTTGCAAGGCTCCTTCCTAACATCTTGTACTTGGAAATCCTCAATCTTATCTTCATTGCACCCCCTCTGCAAGGTGACACAAACTAGTTACTCGTCTCCTTGGAAGATAAATATGCATACTTTCCAGTCCGTGAACACAAAAGGATGAGATTATAACAAAACAACACCACATAATGAAACATGCCGCATCTCTTGCACTTGCACACAATGAAATGATCATTTACTATGTCTGCACTATGTAAAAACTAGCCATACCTTCAAACTGGATCTCCAGGTACTCTTGGAGAGCCTATGTTAGTGTACAGCCAAACATTTATGTCACCTATGAGTTAGAAAAGGCCCCACTATAGCAGCCCTTAGTGTTTAAATCGTTGACAAGCTCTGTTAGAGTGTTAGGTCAAGAACAGCAAGTAATCAAAGTAAACAGTCCTAGTATGGCTGGCTGATGCAAACAAGCAATTGAACAGATGTGTGAGCAAATCTTACATATCAAGAAAAGATGCAAAGAAGGAGGCTTAAAGACCATCACTTGACTGACCAGATTTAAGGGGCATTTAAACATCATGTGCAACGTATGAACTAACATAAACATTGCATATTCCAGATTCTACAATGGAATGCACATGTATTAGGTTATGCCATGTATGATGATGCATAAATGTACACTATAGCAGGCAGGAGTGATTCATCATTGCACGCACAATTCAATTGCAGGTTAAGGGCCGGTTCTATTCCGCCTTTTCAGGGCTTATTGTCAAAATAAGCCATAAAAGATGTAAAGAAGTCATTTTTGAGTTATGGGCTTGGGCTTAACTAATTTCGCTCTGGAGGGGGGTGTTTCGGGTAGAACCTCACTAAAAATCGAAGGGAAGGAGAATAGTGAAATGACTCTGTTGTCTGCCTATATTACACTCAAAATGCAACTGCTGACGCCCGCGTCACACCTCACCCTCAAGTAAAAACAAACACGCAAGCGTTCATTGCTCTGCCCGCTTGCATCTCCTCTCCCCTTTCCCTCTACCCCGATCCCCTGCCTGCAGCACTAGGGTTCCTCCAGCGAGGCATTGCCACTGGTCCCATCTGGCCTGGTCCTCGACGATGCTCTGTCCAGCTAGGCTACATGGTCGGCGGGTAGGGGCAAATCTCCCTGGCTGCTCCTCCCTCTGGCACCGCCCCTCATTATTCCCCCTCACCACCTCCCAGGCCGTGGCCTTGAGGTGCTATTGAAGGATGAGTTATCCAACAAGGTGAGGATCTTCTCTGTTTTTTGCCAAATTTTCATTCTGATCCACTATACGATGAATTGCTATGATCTGCTTCTGCTGCTGCTATATGATGCATTGCTATGAGCTACTCCTGCTGCTATATGATTAATTGCTATGAGCTGTTGCTGCTACTATATGATGAATTGCTATGAGCTACTGCTGCTGCTATATGATGATTTGCTATAAGCTGCTCCTGCTGCTGATGTATGATGAATTGCTATGAGCTGCTCCTGTTGATGATATATGATGAATTGCTATGAGTTGATCCTCCTGCTGCTATATGATGAATTGCTATGAGTTGCTCCTGCTGCTGCTATATGATGAATTGCTATGAGCTGCTCCTGCTGCTCCTATATGATGAATTGCTATGAGCTGCTCCTGCTGCTGTTATATGATGAATTGCTATGAGTTGCTGTTGGTATATGATGAATTGCACACTGCTGCTGCTACTGTATGATGAGTTGCTATGAGCTGCTGCTGTTGCTATATGATGCTTTTAGGTGGTGCTGCTATATGATAATAACCAGCCACTTGGACCATCGAATTTCAATAAATAATTGTTTTTCATTTAAATGTGGGTCATGCGTCTTTGTTTAAATTAGGCAATGGGATCTCTATGGAAAACATTGACCAAAGTAGATTGTGCCAAGTAGATGGTATCTTTGTATTTGCATTTTGAGCAAATAGTGATGGTCTGTTTTCCTATCATATAATTACTACACTGGGTTCAAATGTGATTTTTGCAAGTCAAATTAATTTTCATATGGGCAGCAAAATGAAAAAATACAATGCAACCTAGACTTTTCATTGATCATACCAAAGATAAGCTGAAAACACAATGAAAAGAACTGGTTGGCTTATTACATGGAGCTTATATTCACAGGTGTTTATTTTCTTAGGATAACTCGTAGTAACTGTCCCTAAGAAACTTGGCCAATAGAACTGACATACAAATAATACGTCACGATAATTGCAATGGAGGAGTGACGTACCATAGTACACAATAGGCTCACCGCTGGCTCTCCTTTTTTTGCGATGTTCCATGAAATTGCCACATACATCTTGTACTTTTTCATTGTGTAACCCTATCTGCAAGTTGACACGGCTAATTTCAGACATCTCTACATGATAATACATTGCATATCCCTTGCGCATATTTAAACCACCAATTCATGATTGTGTGCTGTTGATGCCTGATTTTGGCAAGATACAGAGTGAAAGGGTTTTTAGCATGAAAAGTTTCACATCATCGAGTGGAACAACTTTGATGTTTAGGTTATCATCGTCCGACTCCATCTTAGGGGCCGAAATTGTATTCCGAGTGGCAGAATTCAATATTCCGAGTGGTTTTCGGCCGATCATGCCTTCAAGACGACCTCGGATGAAGGAGTACTCTAAAGGAATTGTCTTCGTCTCGTCGAGGCAATCGATTTTGATATATAAATCATCTCAATCCGAGTTCATATGCAAAAGTTAGAGGGATACACGGCAGACCGAAGCTGAATGGAAATATGGCGCGAAGTACGAGACACCCTGTCTGATGGGTCGCGCGAGCAATTAGGCCCTTAAGAAGTCCTTGAATCAGAAAAACTTCAACACGAGAAAGTTTCGTCTCGTCGAGCCGACCGATTTTCATATATAATTCGTCTCAATCCGAGGTCGTATGGGACCTGAGGAGATAAATCAAGATCAGCCTATGTTTTCGGTCGAGTGAAAAGCTTGCCGTCCGAGTGAAAACTTACCGGTCGAGTGAAAGTTTAACTTTCGAGTAAAAACTTACCGATCGATAAAAAGCTTATCATCCGAGTGAAAAATTACCGGTCGAGTGAAAATTACCGGTCAAGTGGAAGTTTGCTGGTCGGATGAACTTATTATTATCCGAATAAAAATATAGTCATCCGAGTGAAAGATTGTTTTCCGAGTGAAAAAGTCCAGTCGGATGGTCCGAGTGAAAGTCTCTAATATCCGAGTGGATGAGCTCGAATCCGAGTGAAACTGAACATATGCCCGAAAGTTTATCAAGATGACCTCAGATGAAGAAGTGTTCAATACAGAAGTTATGCATATCATCAAGATGGTAAACTTTGGTTTTGGAGTCATCATCATCAAAGATAGTATACGGCCTACAAGTTCACTACCAGACTCGGATATTCCAGTCTACTGCAAGACCGAGTTCGACTGGAAGGTAAAGATGACCTCGATGAGTATTCAAGATGGCCTAATCAACATGAGAGTTGTTCGTATCATCGAGGCGCACAAGTTTGATATTTGGGCCGTCTTGATCGGAGATCATATGCAAGCTCGGCGGCCCGCGCAAGAAGGAAGACAGAGTTTGGGCCAGATTCAGACTAAATTTGAGTTGGAATAGAACTAGGACTCTAGGACGCGAATTGATGTAATTTTTCTTGTAAGGAAAGCCTAGATGAATCCTTTACTTGTACGAGAAGTCCATCCGCCTCTTATATATGTTGGGGGTGACGGCCGATTGAACAACACACAATCGAACAAATCAATATACTACTTTTTCCTGTCTATGTTTTATCTCTCCACCGTTTTTCTCTCTCGTTCTTCGCTGTTCTTCGTGTTGAGAGCTGCGAATCCCGAGGCTCTAGGGACGAGCGAATCGACCTAGGGCAGCCCATAGCCGCCGCACTCCCTGACAGGGTCCCTCCCGGGGGTGTGGGGTTTCGGGTCTGCAAAAGCGCCCGTCGACTGTCTTGCGTATCGCGCTGTCGGTCGGGTCTCCTTCGACGTGAGCTGCGGTTCATCACCCCCGACGTCGAGGGTACACGTGACGTGTTCGTGTGTCAACACACTTTTTGGCGACTCAGCTGGGGAACGAAGATCAATCATCATCATCCACCATGTCCGATCTTCCCAAGCCATCTGAGGTAGACGCCGATAACATCATTAAGCCCAGTCTTGATGAGATATCGGCCGATCATCGCCAAGTCTATGAGGAGTACAAGAAGGTGCGCGCAGAGAAGGATTTGCAGGAGTTCCTTGCAAAGTTCAAGAAGGATCGCCAAGGCAACATCACTCCAATTGAAGAAATCAAGTTCCCTCTTATTCAAGCCGAGCAGGTTAAACCTTCTGTGAGTACTACCTTTTCTCCTGAGCAGTGGGCTGAGATTGGAAGTCGTATTGCTGATGGTAACAATCTAGTCTATCAAACTTTCATAGAAAATACTAATGCTCAGAAGAATACATCTCAATCGACTAGTGGTAATGATCGTGTAGCTGCTAGTGTGCAAAACCCTAATCTGGCTTTACCTATTCCATCGGCGCCTCCCGTGCCGATGGCTTATTATGCTACCCAAACAAATCAGATTGTGGCTGCACCCATTAATCCTATTATGAGCATGCCAGGTTCGGTGGCAACGCCGAACCCAACCTTACCTACAGCTACAACCACTAGCAAATTATGGGTCGACATACATGCCACAGTTCCTACCTACAACTAGTAGTCATACTCCTCCTATGCCACTGCCACAAGTTTCATCGTCCACTATGGATGATGGTCTAGCTAATCTTAGAGAGGAGATGGCTAAGATGCTTCGAGAGAATTTTGGGGTTGAGTTACCTCGGAATCGGATTTACCAAAAGCCGTACCCCGAGTACTTTGATGCCATCCAGTGCCCTCCAGGATATAAAATTCCAGATTTTGTTAAGTTCAATGGGGAGGGCACAAAAACCACATGGGAGCATGTTAGTCAATACTTGGCACAATTAGGTGAAGCAGGCTCACTAAATGAGTTGAAAGTGCGTTTATTTCCTTTATCATTAACTGGTACCGCATTTTCATGGTTTTCTTCTTTATCACATGGTTCCATTCGAGTTTGGTCGCAGCTAGAGCAGAAATTTCATGACTCACTTTTACAGCGGCGACATTGAACTCAAGTTGTCACATCTAACATCGGTTAAACAGAAGCATGATGAATCGGTCTCCGATTACGTCAAGAGATTCAGAGAAACGAAAAACCGATGTTTTAGTTTGGTGATAACCGAGAGAGACTTGGCAGACCTAGTGTTGAGTGGTTTGAGAACTCCCATTAGAGAAAAGCTAGAAGGCTATGAGTTCTTAAATATTAACCAAGTCTTACAAAGGGCTTTGGCTCAGGAAAGCCACAGCAAAGATCTCAAAGAAGTGCATAGATACAAAGCCGATCGTCCAAAGATGAATGTGGTGGAATGTGATAGTGATCACTCGGACAATGAGGGTGATGTTTTTGCTACTGAATTTGTTTGGCCATCTAAGGCCAAACCCTTTACTTGCAATGATCTGAAACCGATTCATAAGAATCATGATGAAGAGATGAAGTTTACTTTTAACATCGCTAAGTGTGATAGAATATTTGATGCTTTGCTGCAGGCTAAGATTATTAGAATATCTCATAGTTTACCGCCATTTGAAGAGCTGAAATGACGTGCTTATTGCAAGTATCATAATTCTTTTTCTCATGCTACTAACGATTGCAATGTTCTTCAACGACAGATACAATCGGCCATTAATGACAGACGATTGAACTTTTCTGAGATGCAAGTTGATAAACAGCCCTTTCCAATGAACACCATGGATTTACAAGGGAAGAAGCTGCTCATTCGGTCGGAGGTAGCCGAATCTGCTAATAAAGCTAATGGCATTGCTGGTGAGCCCAGGAAAGACAAGGAGGGCGACAAGGTTTTGGGGAGACATGTTGTGCTTGATAAGCAACCCGATGGCAAGGAAGTGATCAAGATCACCATCAAGAATCCTACGCTTGGGGGGCAAACACAGGTGCAGCAGGACACTCGAGTTAAATTTGTCAAGCCCAAGAGTCCAGAAGTTGGCAAATGGAAGAGGAATGAAGCTAAAGTGCGACGCAAGCGGATCAAGCCAACTTTTGATATGTTGCTGCCCAAATATGCTAATCAATCGGCTGGTTCCAGCTCTAACCGGCCATCATACTTGAAACGACCAAGATCACCATCATATGATATATTCAGTCAGTATGTGAAACCGAGTGGACCAAGGGCGCAGTTTTCAGAAGAGCAGAGGCAATCTGTGTGGAATCGACTTGATTACTCATATAATGGCCGACTGAACATCGGTGACTATTAGTCGGCTGGTCAAAATATGCGATCAAGTGGAAAATATCCTAGTGTAAGAATGCACCCAGGTGGAAGCTATCCAAGTGAAAAAATGTGGCCAAGTAGTTTCCATCCGACTGAATTCCATCCAAGTGGATTCCATTCGAATGACATCCATCCGAGTGGATTCCATCAGAGTAAAAAGGTGCGCCCGAGTGGAAATTTCATGCATCTAGAAAGTCAAAAAGAATGGCGTGTTAAATCACTAGATGCTGCAGCAGTTGAGTCAGGAAAAGGCAAGGGGTAAATGGATGCCGACTCACTTGTCTTGGGTGCCGAAACATTCCCCATACAGCAACCGACTGTGCATAACCGCTCGACTGAGCCAATACTTATTATCGCGCCAAAACACTCGGCTAATGACCATGAAGCAAGCACCAGCCAAGTAAAGGTGAGAGATGCTAAATACACTCGACCAAAGTGGTGTCCTCCAGGGCTAACAAAGACACAGAAGAGGAAACTACAGAGGTTAAGGAGTCAAGAGATGGCAGAGCAGGAGGCCGAGAAGCAAAGGGATAAGTTGTTCGATGACACTCGGCCCATGGTTCCAGCAAAACAAGTGTGGAGGCCTAAACAAATACAAGATACATCAGCTTCTACATCTATCACAGAAGTGCCTACACCACCCAAGGAGGAGGATGCGACAACTATTACATCGTCTGCAACACTTCTTACTTCTCCTTCACTCAGCCAGATTTCAGAATCGGTCGATCCACTTGAAGAAGAGGCTGATATGTTGGACTATGAGTCTACACCGGTTCATGAAGGTCTGGATATCAATATGGTATATTACTTACCTGCTGAGTTTCGTGCTGTAGATGAGGAAGGGGAAGTGGCTCAGCTGGATTTTGGCCCTAAGAACGCAATATTCGAGAAGCCAAAAGAACCAGTAACACATTTGAAACCGTTGTATCTCAGAGGTCATATCAATGGATCGCCACTCAGTCGAATGCTTGTTGATGGTGGTGCTGTGGTAAATCTTATGCCCTATTCGGTCTTCAAGAAATTGGGTTTGCCTGATGAAGAATTGATCAAGACAAATATGGTGCTCAACGGGTTTGAAGGCAAAGAGAAAACTGAAGCCAAAGGTGTAATGTATGTGGAGCTTACAGTCGGAAGCAAAACTTTGGCTACTGCATTCTTTGTCGCTGAGGTGCAAGGTAACTACAACATTATACTAGGCCGTGATTGGGTTCATGCAAACCAATGCGTGCCATCCACTATGCACCAGTTTTTGATTCAATGGGTTGATGATGAAGTGGAAGTCATTCATGCGGATAACTCGGCCTGTGTTGCTTTGGCCGATGCATCAGTGGATTGGCAACATCCCAATGCTACTTGCTTGACGGGACGTGACTTATCAGAGTTTGATTTTCTCAGTGCGACCAAGAATGGTTTTGTGCCCGTGTCTTTAAAGCCGACTGAATGCAATCGGCTCCAAGGTATGATATGTTTAAATGGATCCTAATTCCGAGTGGTTACAAAAACGTCTTGTAAAATATCGGTCCAGTGAGGACGATATGTATGAGTCTATAGAGGAGTTGGATGACATGGATAAACTTGGACAAGGTTTTACATCGGCAGATCCATTAGAAGAGATAGATATTGGAGATGGTTCAGTCACTCGACCGACATTTATAAAAAAAATTGAAAGCCGATTGTAAGGCTAAATTAATAGAGCTATTGAAAGAATATGTTTGTTGCTTTGCATGGGAATATCATGAGATGCCAGGGTTGAGCCGAGAGCTAGTGGAGCATCGGTTACCTATAAAGGCCGGTTTTAGACCTTATAAACAGTCGGCCAGAGAGTTTAATTTGAAAACATATGACCGGATCAAGGAAGAAATCGGTCGACTGCTTGAAGCTAATTTCATTCGACCTTGCAGGTATTCCGAGTGGATTTCTAACATTGTCCTGGTGGAGAAGAAGGGATCCGGCAAGTTGAGGGTGTGCATTGACTTCAGAGATTTGAATAGGGCTACACCCAAAGATGAGTATCCCATGCCAATAGCCGATATGCTTATTAATGATGCTTCTGGACATAAGGTTATTAGCTTTCTAGATGGTAATAACGGATACAATCAAATTTTTATGGCTGAAGAGGACATGTACAAAACAGCTTTCCGATGTCCTGGTTTCCTTGGTTTATTCGAGTGGACAGTGATGACATTTGGATTAAAAAATGCTGGAGCCACATATCAAAGGGCTATGAATTTGATTTTTCATGATTTACTCGGTATCATACTTGAAGTTTATATTGATGATATTGTTGTCAAATCGGATGCTTTTGAATCTCACTTGGCCGATTTGCGTTTAGCTTTTGAAAGAATGAAAAAGTATGGACTGAAGATGAATCCTTTGAAGTTTGCATTCGGCGTGTCAGCTGGCAAATTTTTGGGTTTCATTATTCATGAATATGGCATCGAAATCGATCCCAAAAGGATAGAGGCCATGCAGAAAGTGGAGGCTCCAACATGCAAGAGAGATATGCAAAAGTTCCTTGGCAGGGTCAATTATTTGAGAAGGTTCATAGCTAATCTGTAAGGGAAAGTTGATGCATTTACTCCTATCCTTCGGTTAAAGAATGATGTTGATTTCACTTGGGGGGCAAAACAACAAGAAGCCTTTGATATGATCAAGAATTTTTTGTGCACTCCTCCGGTGATGAAAGCACCCAAGCATATAGAGCCTTTTAAGCTTTATATCGCGGCAGAGGAAGGTGTTATTGGTGCTGTTTTGACTCAAGAGACCAAAGGAAAAGAGCATGCCATTACGTATTTGAGCAGACGCTTATTGGACGCCGAGACAAGGTATACATTTATTGAAAAACTATGTCTATGCTTATATTATGCTTGCACAAAATTGAGACATTACCTAGTGCCGAGTGCTTGTGTAGTAGCTTGTCAAACCGATGTCATTAAGTACATGTTGCATAGGCCAAATCTTAGTGGTAGAATTGGCAAGTGGGCTTATGCTTTGATTGAATATGATTTGGCTTATGAATCTCTAAAATCCATGAAATGCCAAATTGTTGCTAATTTCATTGTTGAACATCGGATTAATGACAAGCATGATGTTGATATGAACCTTGTCGTGGTTCTAAGTCTGACAGTAGAATAGGGGGTAGGTATGGAGAGGCAAGATCCTAGCTATGGAGCAGTTGTGCACACAAATGTTTTACGAGTTCAGGCCCTTCTCAGAGGAAGTAACAGCCCTACGTCTCGGAGCCCAGAGGCGGTCGACTGGATTATATGTGTGAGAGTTACAGGGGTGCGAACCCCTCTGCCAGTGGAGGGTGGTGGCTTATATAGAGGATGCCAAGACCCCCGCCAGCCCACGTAACGGAGGGTTTAAAGTACATTAGGGTCGGGCGTTACTGGTAACGCCCTACATAAAGTGTCATCATGACCATAAAGACTACTTAATTACAGACCGTTTGGATACAGAGTAGATCTTGAACTCCTGGTGGTCGAGTGAGTCTTCATGGTCGAGTGTCTTCAGGTTCCTCGAGCGTCCTCTAGTCCGTCGAGTGGAGTACCTCTTGGTCGACTAGAAGACGGCTTCTTCTCAAAGATGTCCTCGGGGAGGGTACCTTGGACAGGTCCATGACCCTACCCTAGGTACATGACTTCATCATTAGCCCCCAAATGGATCGAGGTTTGAGTGAGGAAGGAGTTGGCAATCTTTCCGACCTGCTTTCTGGTGCTGTAAAGGTGTTTTGCTCTGGATCAATGACTTTCAAGTGAGGATGTCAACTTTCTTTCAGTCGCCTTGATCCATTCTTTATATCTGTCAAGTGAACTTTATGGACTTGAAGATTTCTGAGCGACGGATCGCAGGAGATCTTCCGTCTGACAAGTTATCCTGCGGTTAGCGGATTTAGTGGGATCTCAATTTTGGGAAGCGCGCGAAGCAGAGAAGACCGCGGTACTCGGATGGGATAAGGCAGGGATGCCTCGATTCCTGTGCCGCCTTTTTCGCCACGTATCGCCTGCGCGACTGTTTCGGGATTTGACATGATTGCCTGGGCGTACCTGTCAGCCACTCGGAAGTGACTCCATATAAGGAACTGGGCGGAGGTTTTTTGAACAGTGCCTCCTCATTTTCCCCTCCCTCGTCTCCAGATTCATCCGCTGCGCTCGCCAACTGCCCAGCGCCGCTGCTCCGTTCCAGCCTCGTCGGCGACAATGATGAAGGAGAAAACGGCAGCTTTGGAGCGGGCGAAGAAGGCGACGGCGCAGGCGAAGGGGAGAGCGACCAGTCGGGGTGGATCCTCGTCGCGGTCCCGCCTGCCACAGGGTTGGATCCAAGGGGATTGGATTCGTTCGACCATCACCCAAAAGGATCTCGACGACTTGGCCAACGAGGGGCTGATCGAGCACAGAGCAGCGAGGCTTCTGGGGACGGAGTGGCGGCCGCAGCCTCAGGAGGGTGAGTGTGTCCTCCTAGCGACTCATGTCGATCGCGGGTTTTCTTTGCCACCGCATCTCTTCTTTCGAGGGTTTCTGAACTTCTTCGGGGCTCAGCTCCATCACTTCACACCCAATTCTATTGCCTATCTCGCCGCTTTCATGTCTCTGTGCGAAAACTTCTTGGGTTGTCGGCCACATTGGGGTCTTTTCAAGCACATATTCACTTGCCGCTCTCAGACGGTCAAGAAGGCCAATCCGAATGACGAGAGAACCCAAGTAATCCAGATGTGTGGGGGTCTTGGGGTCCAGATGAGGAGTAAGAGTGCCTTTCCAGCTATGACCCTTCCCGAGTCAGTTAGAGGGTGGCAGTCGACCTGGTTCTACTGCCAAGACCGGTCGACGCCAGGGCAGTCGACTGGGCTCCCTCCCTTCACCATGAGTCGAGTGAACAAGCCATCTTCTCTGAAAGTGATTTCGGAGGAGAAGGCTCAGGTTAAAATGCTGATGGAGCGGGTAGTCCAACTCATTCGCGATGGCGTGACTGGCATGGATCTTCTGGAGGTTTTCCTTCGACGGCGTATCCAGCCACTCCAGTACCGGGGTCACCCGATGTGGTTGTACTCTAGTACTGAAGACACCACTCTGGTCCACCCAGAAGAAGTCGACGATGTCACACTGGAGAGGTGGATGACTGCCATTACGGGGAACAAGGACAACCCTCGTGGAGCCAGGAGGATCCCACCACTCGACCAATCTTATGAGGCAGACAAGGTATGACCACTTATCTCCGATTGTCATCATGCTTCGTCCATTCTGTTTTGATATAGATCAGTCGATCGACCTTTGTCTTGTTTATTGTCTTTCAGGCCACCACTAAGTTATACTCGATGCCCAACGGAGAGCAAGCACAGACCGAGGAGGAGGAAGGGAGCGGAGGCAAAAGTCAAGAGGAGTGGGAGTCGGTCAGCGACGAGGATGATGAAGATGCAGACTCCGATGAGGAGGAGGAGGAGGAAGAGGAGGAGGAAGTTGTGCCTCCCCGTTCTGAAAGAAGGTCCAAGCTCGTCCACGACCCTGCGGTCGAACGCGGCAAGGGAGTCGTGCCTGCTGGGCAATCAACGAAACGCCCTCGGACGACTTCACCGGCGCCGACTGAGAAGGCGTCGAAGCAACCCCGAGCGGCCCTGACAAAGCCAGCGAAGGCCCTACCAAAGATGAGGATGGAGATCTCCACTGTTTCTGGGTAACAGCATAACTCGTGTTTTTTCCTTTTATAATGGATATATTCTTTGTCGACTCGATCGATAACCGACTGATTTTTGAAATCGCAGTGCTGCTACTTCTGAAACTTCAGCCAGGCACGAGGATCAAGAGATGGAAGATGCTGCTACTTCTCATCCTGGTATGATCTGCGCAGTTTCTCTTTCGGTCGATTGGATCTTTATTTTTGACTTTGAACCTTTTCTGCAGCTCCACCTAGCGTTATCATCGATCTCCCTGACGATGACGATGAAGCGCCACTGAGGCAAAGGAGGAGCAAGAAGTCGACTGCTGGCAAGACTGCTCAGGTTGCGTCAGCACCTGAACCATTGGTTCCGGAGGGGAGCAATGTTGCTCGGGCTACTGTGTCTTTTGCGGATCCGTTGACAAGTGCCCGTCCTCCATCGTCGAGTGCTGATCCACCTTCTCTCTTCTCCACATACCACGTCCCGGAGGACCAGGCAGGCGCTGCCAAGGAAGCCATATGCCAAGCGGGGATCATGATTGTGCAGGTGAAGGTAATCTGAGTCGCCAGCCAAGCAGCTTACGACGCGAGTTCATCTCTTCAGATGAATGTCCAAGTTAGTTGAACACCGACTGAAAATCTTAGTGTTTGTCATGCACCCACTGGGTGTGTCAATTGGAATGTCTGTATTAGTGGGGGCACGCTGAGTGCACCCACTGGGTGTAGTCCCCGAGACTACGGTGGACTGCTTGCAGTCGACTGTAGTCTTTAAGCCTTGAGCTTTCTCATTTTTACTTGTTTCACTCGAACTGGTCGAGTGGAATCATGGAAACGGTGGGGGCACGCTGAGTGCACCCACTAGGTGTAGTCCCCGAGACCGTGGTCGACTGCTGGCAGTCGGCTATGGTCTAAATAATTCTTTGTTTTTTTGTGTCTAACTACTGACAGTTAGCTGTTTCCGGTCGACTGATCGACTCTGAGTCTAGCTGATAGAACTAGTGGGGGCACGCTGAGTGCACCCACTGGGTGTAGTCCCCGAGACTACAGTTGAATGTTTAGATTCAGCTGTAGTCTTAGAAACACTACAATTTTTTCTTTAGTCACTTGGAAGTGATCTGTCTTTGATGACTGTCGACTGATCTTTCGCAGAAATCTTGTGACCTTGTTTCTCGTTATACCGAGTTGGAGAACAAGCATATCCAGCTTGAACTTGATCTGAAGCTTGTCTAGGAGAACTTCACGAAGGCGAAGGAGGGGGCAAAAGGTATGTTTGGTGAGAATCTTGACGACTGTCTTTGCTTCTTGCCTTTCTCCGAGTTTGATCTTATTGTGATTTTGCAGATAAACTGAGGGATGCTCTGAAGAAGAAGGACCTTGACCTCGCCGAGGCGCAAAAAGTGGCTTCGGACAAAACCAAACTTGCAGAAGAGAAGTTGGCTTCGGTCAACAAACTTGAAGAGGAAAACACTAATCTGAAAGCTGCTCTCGACGTGGCCAACCAGGAGGTCACTCGACTAAAGAATGACAAGATGGTCCTGAGTGACAAAGCTGGCGAACTGGCGGGAAAGAAGAACGACTTGGAGGTTTATCTGGGAGGACTCGCCAAGAAGTTGTTCCTCATGCTTGAAGGTAACCCTTTATATCCGACTGGTAATTACTGACTTACTGTAGGAGCATTAGCTTATCCTTGAATCGTGTCCACAAAATTCTGCCAAAACTTTGAAGAGGAGACTAGTCGAGTGGAGACTGGCTTGGACCCCATCAACTCTCCAGTGAAAGATGAAGCCGCTATGAACGTGCTCCGCCTCGAGTCTCGCGTTTCTGCAGTGGTCGACTACCTTGCAAGACTGAAGGCTGCGACGTCGTGCATCGATAGATCACTCTGGCCAGAAGAAACACTTCAGAACGACCTCGAGTCTCTGATGACTCGACTGAACGAAGTTCCAAGTCGAGTGCAAGAATGGAAGAAGTCTTCTTCCAGGTGTGGTGCCGTTGTTGCTCTGTCCTTAGTCCGCGTCCACTGCAAGGAAGCGAGAGAAGACAAGCTGGTGTCTCTCAAGGTGGCCAATACCAGGAAGCATGACTTCCGTTCTTTCATGGATACCTTCATTGTTGCCGCCACTCGGATCGCAGACGGGATCGATCTGGACGAGTTTGTTGTGCCTTCCATCCCTCCGCAGGAGGGGTAAAAAACTTCTATGCTTGATGCTTTGAATTTGCCTCGGAATGCCGAGTGATTTTTGTAACCGATAAACCTTAACGGGCTTGCTGCCTTAGCACTTCTGGATCCGTAGGACGTTATCTGAACTTGGTTTGCCGCTGAAATATGTTTGCTTCTGCTTTCGAGCAACCATCTTTCTTGGGTTGGAATATATACTAGTGTCTGTGATGCTCTTTTGCAGGTAGGGACGAAGCACAAATTGCAATCGACTTGTACTCGTCATGTTTAGGCGAGTGCTGGGCTGCAGCTAAGCCTCCCGAGTGGGAGATTTGTTCTCCACTCGGCAGGATTTTCGAAACTTAGGCGAGCACTGGGCTGCAGCTAAGCCCCCCGAGTGAGAGTTTGCTCTTCACTTGGTAGGATTTTAGAAACTTAGGCGAGCACTGGGCTGCAGCTAAGCCCCCGAGTGGGAGGTTTGCTCTCCACTCGGTAGGATTTTAGAAACTTAGGCGAGCACTGGGCTGCAGCTAAACCCCCGAGCGGGAGGTTTGCTCTCCACTCGGTAGGATTTTAGAAACTTAGGCG
>NC_041383.1:397288203-397302284 GCF_002162155.2 Triticum dicoccoides | reverse complement strand
GCACTGGGCTGCAGCTAAGCCCCCGAGCGGGAGGTTTGCTCTCCACTCGGTAGGATTTTAGAAACTTAGGTGAGCACTGGGCTGCAGCTAAGCCCCCGAGTGAGAGGTTTGCTCTCCACTCGGTAGGATTTTAGAAACTTAGGTGAGCACTGGGCTGTAGCTAAGCCCCCGAGTGAGAGTTTGCTCTTCACTCGGTAGGATTTTAGAAACTTAGGCAAGCACTGGGCTGCAGCTAAGCCCCCGAGTGAGAGTTGCTCTCCACTCGGTAGGGTTTTCAAAAACTTAGGCGAGCACTAGGCTGTAGCTAAGCCTCCGAGTGGAAGGCTGGCTTACCACTCGGTAGGATTTTGTTGAAACTTAGGCGAGTACTTAGACTGCAGCTAAGCCTCCGAGTGGAAGGTTGGCTTGCCACTCGGTAGGATTCTGTTTAAACTTAGGTGAAATGGATTCGCAGCTAAGCCTCCGAGTGGAAGGCTGGCTTACCACTCGGTAGGATTTTTTTACAAACTTAGGCGAAACGGATTCGCGGCTAAGCCACCCACTGGGGGACTGATTTATAAGAACAAAAGCAATAACAATCACTGGGGAAAATTATGAAACTCTTGTCCTTGATAAATAAACTACAGAAGTACTTTTATTACAACTCATCTGAGTGAAAACTGAAGTATAAAAGGGGCAGAGCAGCTCCGTGTTCCATGCTCGTGGCTCATTAATCTGGTGCTCGACATTGTAAAGGCAGTATGCTCCATTGTGGAGAACCATGGTGATGATGAAGGGACCTTCCCAAGTAGGAGCAAGCTTGTGTGGTTTCTGCTGATCCACTCGGAGAACTAAATCTCCCTCCTGGAAAGCTCGACTCTTCACGTTTCTGGCATGGAAGCGATGCAAGTCCTGCTGGTAAATGGTCGATCGGATCAAAGTCATCTCTCTTTCTTCTTCTAGAAGGTCGACCACGTCCTGTCGGGCTTGCTCTGCTTCAGCTTCGGTGTAGAGTTCGACTCGAGGTGTGTTGTGAAGCAGGTCACTCGACAAGACTGCTTCAGCTCCGTAGACCAAGAAGAACGGAGTCCTCCCACTCGACCGGTTTGGCATGGTCCTTAATCCCCAAAGCACCGACGAAAGTTCGTCGACCCATGCACCAGCTGCGTGCTTGAGGTCGCGCATCAGTCGGGGTTTCAACCCTTTGAGAATTAAGCCATTTGCTCGTTCTGCTTGTCCATTCGACTGGGGGTGAGCGATTGAAGCATAGTCGACTCGTGTACCCTGAGATGTGCAGAAAGCTCTGAATTCCTCGGAGTCGAAGTTTGACCCATTGTCTGTGATGATGCTATGTGGAACTCCATATCTGAATATCAACTCCTTGATGAAGCTGACGGTGGTGCCGGCATCCAGATTCTTGATGGGTTTAGCCTCAATCCACTTGGTGAACTTGTCGACTGCTACCAGCACATGGGTGTAGCCGCTTCTACCTGTTCTCGGTGGTCCAACCATATCCAACCCCCATACAGCGAAAGGCCAGACGAGTGGAATGGTCTTCAAGGCTGAGGCGGGTTTGTGCGACATATTGGAGTAGAATTGACATCCTTCACACTTGTCGACTATCTCTTTCGCCATCTCATTTGCTCTGGGCCAGTAAAAACCCGCTCGGTATGCTTTAGCCACGATGGTCCGAGAGGACGCATGATGGCCACAGGTTCCCGAGTGGATGTCGTTGAGAATCATTCGACCTTCTTCCGGTGTTATGCTTTTCTGGCTGACTCCAGTCGCACTTTCTCTGTACAGCTGTCCCCTCATGACGGTAAAGGCTTTGGATCGGCGGACGATCTCTCGAGCCTCTTCTTCATTCTCGGGGAGCTCTTTCCTCAGAATATAGGCGATATAGGGCACTGTCCAGTCAGAAGTGATGACCAAAACTTCCATGATTAAGTCGACCACAGCTGGGACCTCGACTTCAGTCAGGTCTGTGGCACTTTTTGGCTGCGGGGCTTCCTCGGTGAAAGGATCTTCTTGAACCGAAGGCGTGCGAACATGCTCCAAAAACACGCCACTCGGAATGGTTTCTCTTTTGGAACCTATCTTCGCCAAGTCATCGGCTGCTTGATTTTTCAGTCGGGGAATGTGATGGAGCTCTAATCCCTCAAATTTCTTCTCTAGCTTTCTGACTGCATTGCAGTAACCAGTCATGGCTGGGCTTCTGACGTCCCACTCCTTCATCACTTGGTTGACCACCAAATCCGAGTCACCGTAGACCATGAAGCGACGGACGCCGAGTGAAATGGCCATACGCAACCCGTACAAGAGTGCTTCGTATTCTGCCTCATTGTTGGAGGAATCAAAGTGAATCTGGAGTACGTATCTGAGCTTGTCTCCTCGGGGGGAAACCAACACTACCATGGCACCGGAACCATTCAGCATTTTGGAGCCATCGAAGAACATAGTCCAGTGCTCCGAGTGAACTTGAGTTGGTAACTGCTGTTCAGTCCACTCGGCGAGGAAATATGCTATTGCTTGGGACTTGATAGCTTTCTTTGCCTCAAATCTGATATCTAGGGGAAGAAGTTCAATCGCCCATTTTGCCACTCGACCAGTTGCGTCTCTGTTGTGCAGAATCTCTGATAAGGGGGCGTCGGTGATGACTGTGATGACATGGTCAGAGAAGTAGTGAGCAACTTTCTTCGTGGTCATATAAATCCCATATACAAGCTTCTGATAATGAGGGTATCGTTGCTTGGATGGGGTCAGGACTACAGAAATGTAATGTACTGGGCGCTGAACTTTGAAGGCTTTCCCTTCTTCTTCCCGCTCGACCATAAGTACAGTACTGACGACTTGTACTGTGGCTGCAATGTAAAGCAGCAAAGGCTCTTTGTTGATCGGGGCAGCAAGCACCGGCTGGGTGGAAAGCAGGGTTTTTAACTCTGCAAACGCTGCGTCAGCTTCAGGAGTCCACTCAAACTTGTCTGACTTCTTCATCAGTCGGTAAAGAGGCAATGCCTTCTCACCGAGATGAGAGATGAATCGACTTAAAGCGGCCAAGCAACCAGTAAGCTTCTGAACATCGTGCACACGCACAGGTCGTTTCATTCGGAGTATAGTGCCTACTTTCTCTGGGTTTGCATCGATTCCTCGTTCAGAAACGAGAAAACCGAGTAACTTTCCACCAGGAACTCCGAATGTGCACTTGGATGGGTTAAGCTTGATATCGTACCTCCTGAGGTTGGCAAATGTTTCAGCAAGGTCAGTCAGCAGGTCGGAGCCTTTCCATGACTTGACCACAATGTCATCCATGTACGCTTCCATATTCCGACTGATTTGAGTGAGCAAACACTTCTGAATCATCCTCATGAACGTGGCTCTGGCATTCTTGAGGCCGAATGGCATGGTGACATAACAGAAGCACCCGAATGGGGTGATGAAAGCTGTTTTGATCTCGTCGGGTCCAAACAGACGGATCTGATGGTACCCGGAATAAGCGTCCAAGAAAGACAGTCGCTCACATCCCGTAGTTGAGTCGACTATTTGGTCGATGCGGGGAAGAGGAAAATGATCTTTCAGGCAGGCCCGATTGATATGCTTAAAATCGATGCACATGCGAAGCGAATTATACTTTTTGGGGACCATGACGACATTGGCGAGCCACTCGGAGTGGTAAATCTCTCGGATAAACTCCGCTGGTAGGAGCTGAGCCACTTCTTCGCCAATAGCCTTCCTTTTCTGGACGGCGGATCGTCGCAGATGTTCCTTCACAGGTTTTGCCTTTGAATCGACTTGCAGACAATGCTCAGCCAGTCCCCTGGGTACACCCGGCATGTCAGAAGGTTTCCATGCAAAGATGTCCCAGTTCTCACGGAGGAACTGGATGAGCGATTCTTCCTATTTGGGGTCGAGTGTTGTGGAGATATGAGTTGGAGCAGCGTTGGGGTCGGTCGGGTGGATGTGAACTGGTTTTGTCTCACCGGACGACTGGAACGCTGATCCCGTAGCAGGCTTTTTGGCTCGCAACAAATCACTCAGGTCTGCATTCCTCTGGTGTTCCTGCCACTCTTCTGCCACCATCTGAGCATCGGCGATCTTTGAGCCTTTCTGGAAGCACTCTTCTGCCTTCTTGCGGTTACCAATGACAGTGATCACGCCTTTAGGGCCAGGCATCTTTAGTTTGAGGTACACGTAACATGGTCGGGCCATAAAACGTGCATAAGCTGGCCTGCCCAAAATAGCATGGTAGGCACTCTGGAAATCCACAACCTCAAATGTCAAATTCTCTTTGCGGAAATTCTTTGAATCACCAAAAACCACGTCAAGAGCAATCTGGCCGAGTGATGTGGCCTTCTTGCCAGGGATGACTCCATAGAAACTCATGTTGCCTGTGCTCAGTCTGGATATCGGAATGCCCATCCCTTTCAGCGTCTCAGCGTACAGTATATTCAAACTACTGTCACCATCCATCAACACTTTGGTCAGTCAAGTGCCCTCGACGACTGGGTCGACCACCAACGTTTGCCTCCCATGGGTGGCTATGTGCGTCGGGTGATTAGATTGGTCGAATGTAATGGCAGTCTGAGACCACTTCAGATAATTAGGTGTTAACGGAGCAGCCATATTCACTTCTCGGTTTATAACTTTCAGTCGGTTTTTGCTCTCAACGTCAGCAAAAATCATCAAGGTGGAATTGACCTACGGATATTCCTCGCCACTGTCCTCCTTGTCCTCAACCTTGTCCGACTCTTTTTCTTTGTCCTTGGGCTGCTTCCCTTGGAACTGCTGTATCAGGAGTCGACACTGTCGAGTGGTATGCTTCGGGTAAATGAAATTACCCTCTTCGTCTTTCTTGGTGTGGATGTGACATGGTAAATCCATCACGTCATTTCCTTCTTTATCTTTTACTTTCTTGGGGTTCCAAGGCCCCTTGGGTTTCCCTTTGAACTTTCCTTGACTCAGGGCCAAGGCTTCTCCAGGAGCGGCTGGCTCGGCTTTACGCTTTTGCTTCCGACTGGAATTTCCGCCTCCGGTGTCCTGGGCGACTGACTTGTGCTTGCCGCTCCGGAGCCGATCCTCTTCCTCACCATTGGCATAATTGGTGGCTATTTCCATCATTCGACTCAGAGACATGTCTCTGGTTCAACCGAATTTCAGGCTTAGCTCTCTGTACTTTACGCCCTCCTTGAAGGCGCAAACTACCTAGTGATCAGATACATTCTCTACCGTGTGATGCAGTGTGATCCATCTCTGGATGTAATCCCTTAGAGTCTCATTCGACTTCTGCACACAAGATTGCAGCTCTGTCAGTCCTGCCGGTCGCTTGCACGTTCCTTCGAACGTCCTGACAAACACTCGGGAGAGGTCCTCCCACGTGTAAATGCTGTTGGGTGTCAACTGATTCAGCCATGCCCTGGCTGACCCTTCCAACATGAGAGGCAGATGCTTCATGGCCACCTCGTCATTTCCGTTGCCGATCTGAACAGCCACTCGGTAGTCCTCAAGCCAAGTATCAGGCTTGGACTCACTGTTGAACTTGCTGACTCCAGTCGCCAACCTGAAGTTGGGAGGAATCACCGCGGCTCTGATGGCTCTGCTGAAACACTCTGGTCCGGAGACATGCACTCGGCTGCTGGTGGGTACATCTCTGTCATTACCCTCTCTGTGGGCTCTGTTCTGGTCGACCAAACCTTGAACGATGATGGATCTCGCATCAAAGCCTGGTTCCCTGGGGTCGGTTGGAATCCTTCGCCCACCACTGTGCTGGTGTCTATCATCCTGCTGTCGAGGCACATATGATCCACCCCTCGGGGGAGGAGTGGGCACTCGACGTCGATCATTGCGATCGAATCGGTGATCATACTGCTCATAGTTCCTGTACTGATCGTGCCAGTCACCCCGCCCTTCACGCCTCAGGGGTGATCTGGGGCTATGAGCCGACTGGACCGTATTCGTCGCCATGGATCTGCTGTGAATCCTGTTCCGTGACTGCGATACAGCTGAATTCTGATCTCCTGCTGCCCGGAGCAAATCTCTGATCTGCATCAAGCCTCTGCCAGCCTCTGACTGGGAAGGCTGAATCGACTCTGCTATACGGGTTGTAGCTGCTAAATTCTGAATCGGAGTTTGATATACCTGAGTCGGAGGTTTAAAGAGTTGGCGTCGACTGGAGTCTGGAATCCGTTGCCGCGCGCGCTCGTCGAGTGCCCGCTGAAGGTTCGCCAGTCGAGTGCGCTCAGCCAGGTTGGCCAAGCGCGCGTCCTCTAAGGCGCGAGCCTTAGGGGTTTCTCCAACGATCAGAGTGTGAAGCGCATCCATGTTCCAGCGGTGAAGCTCTTCCCTCTGCTGCGAATTGAGGGGCTCGGGGAGATATTCCTCGTGGTCATGCGACGGATCGCCTCCGCCGTTGTGGTCCATTGACCATCAGGACCTCCACCGCCGGATCACTGCTGTCGCACTCGGATGCAATCTCTGCGGAGCTAGTCGACAGGTCGAACAGGCCGTAGAGAGATTCGTCGGGCTCGATTGCCGCGAATTGGGCGGTGGTCGACTGGCGAGCCACCGCGTGTCTCACCCACCGCTGAAGCCTCGATCGACCGAAGCGCTTACGCCGGCGGGAAGCGGGGAGGGAGGATGACACGAAAATCGGCTGATACTGGGTCGACGGTTGCCGCGGAAGGACGCCGCGCACGCATGCTCGAAAGTGCGTAGCTCCGCATACCGGGAGCGCCTCCTCGTCGAGCGGAGCCTCCTGCAGCCAGGTAGAGTCATCGGCGACGAATGTGAGTGCGCCGAGACGGATCTCGCGGCCCTCAACCAAAACTCCACCGGAAACCATGATGATGGGAATCGAAAAGATTGCAACTTCTCCAATAAGTCGCTAAGACACCGGCCCCATGGTGGGCGCCAACTGTCGTGGTTCTAAGTCTGACATTAGAATAGGGGGTAGGTATGGAGAGGCAAGATCCTAGCTATGGAGCAGTTGTGCACACAAGTGTTTTATGAGTTCAGGCCCTTCTCAGAGGAAGTAACAGCCCTACGTCTCGGAGCCCGGAGGCGGTCGACTGGATTATATGTGTGAGAGTTACAGGGGTGCGAACCCCTCTGCCAGTGGAGGGGGTGGCTTATATAGAGGATGCCAAGACCCCCGCCAGCCCACGTAACAAAGGGTTTAAAGTACATTAGGGTCGGGCGTTACTGGTAACGCCCTACATAAAGTGTCATCATGACCATAAAGACTACTTAATTACAGACCGTTTGGATACAGAGTAGATCTTGAAATCTTGGCGGTCGAGTGAGTCTCCATGGTCGAGTGTCTTCAGGTTCGTCGAGCGTCCTCTAGTCCATCGAGTGGAGTACCTCTTGGTCGACTGGAAGACGGCTTCTTCTAAAAGATGTCCTCGGGGAGGGTACCTTGGACAGGTCCATGACCCTACCCTAGGTACATGACTTCATCAAACCTTGTTTCATTAGTGCCATGGAGATTATACTCTGATGGTTCAGTTTGTAGCAATGCCCAAGGTGTTGGTGTTGTTTATATATCTCCTCATGGTGCTGTTTTTGAAGCCTCAGGCCGCCTAGAATATTTTTGCACAAACAATCAAGCCGAATATGAAGCATTGTTATTCGGTTTAGAGATGTTACTTGCTATAGGTGTTACACATATTGAGGCTTACAGTGATTCATTACTAGTGGTGCAGCAAATATCCAGAGTCTTTCAGTGTTTGGACGAATCACTTAATGTTTATCTCGATAAATGTCTAGATATAATTTCTACTTTGGATTGTTTTAGCATTGCACATATATCTAGACATGACAACTGGAAAGCAAATGAGTTGGCACAGCAAGCATCTGGATATCATGTTGATCATGGCATGTTTCATATCTCTCAAAGACCGATGTCTTGTCTTGCCAATATGGGAGAGGCCGAACCTGAACCCACTGATTCGGCCATTAACAAAAAATCTAGTACAGGTGATAATTCCGACTGGAGAAAGCCCATTGTTGATTACTTGTGCAATCCGAGTGAAAGGGTGGACATGGCTGTTCGGCATATGGCTTTCAAGTATACAATGAGAGATAATGGTCTTTATCGCCGAACAGTCGATGATGTTCTTCTAAAGTGTTTGGATGAGGACCAGGCAAGAGTTGCTATGGGAGAAGTACATGAAGGTATTTGTGGCACTCACCAGTCGACTCCCAAGATGAAATGGTTATTGCGACGTGCTGGGTTTTATTGGCCGACTATGATTAATGATTGCTTCAGATATTATAAAGGGTGTGAAGCTTGTCAAAAGTTTGGTGATATTCAATTGGCTCCTGCTGCTATGTTACATCCTATTATCAAACCGTGGCCTTTTAGAGGTTGGGGTTTAGATTTCATTGGACAAATTCACCCGTCTTCCTCAAAAGGGCATCGGTTCGTATTGGTGGCAACTGATTATTTCACTAAATGGTCTGAAGCAGTACCTCTCAAGAACATGACACATACGGAGGTAATTCAATTCATAACCGAACACATTATTCATAGATTCGGTATTCCTCAAACGTTAACTACAGATCAAGGTTCATCTTTTATGTCACACCAAGTCAGAGAGTTTGCCGAATCTTATAATATAAAGTTGCTCAATTCCTCTCCGTATTATGCCCAAGCTAATGGACAAGCCGAGTCTAGCAATAAAATTTCCATCAAGCTCATCAAGAAGAAGATTGAGGATAATCCGAGGAGATGGCATGAGTTGTTGTCCGAAGCTTTATGGGCACATAGAATTTCAAGGCATGGTGCTACGAGGGTAACTCCATATGAGCTAGTATATGGTCAAGAGGTCGTTTTACCAGTGGAAGTAAATTTGAATGCTTTGAGAATAGCCAAACAAAATGATTTATCGGCAGTAGACTTTTATAACTTGATGATGGACAATATTGATGAAGTTGCCGATAAACGTTTGGTTGCTTTGAAGTCCATAGAGAGAGACAAGTTGAGGGTTGCAAGAGCTTACAATAAGAAAGTTAAGTTGAAGAATTTTCAAGTTGGTGATCTCGTCTGGAAAGTGATTCTGCCGATTGGTTCAAGAGATAGAAAATTCGGGAAGTGGTCTCCAAGTTGGGAAGGTCCTTATAGGATTACAAGAGTTGTTCCCGGAAATTCATATTTGGTGGAACCAATACAAGGGGCATTGTTACCCCGAGCTCTCAACGGAAAATATTTGAAGAAGTACCACCCGAGTGTGTGGCAGGAAGCCTGAGTAGGCAATGGCCGATATACGATTATCGCCCTTAGCACAAACATGGCCGATACATAATTATCACCCTGAGGTAAATAAATGGTCGATGGAGTGTTGACATCGTCCTTAGAACACACATTATGCACATTATTTTTTGGCGTGCAAGCTTTGCCGAAAAACAGGGGGCATGTGTTGACGCCTGATTTTGGCAAGATACAGAGTGAAAGGGTTTTCAACATGAAAAATTTCACATCACCGAGTGGAACAACTTTGATGTTTAGGTTATCATCGTCCGACTCCATCTTAGGGGCCGAAATTGTATTCCGGGAGGCAGAATTCAATATTCCGAGTGGTTTTCGGCCGATCATGCCTTCAAGACGACCTCGGATGAAGGAGTACTCTAAAGGAATTGTCTTCGTCTCGTCGAGGCAATCAATTTTGATATATAAATCATCTCAATCTGAGTTCATATGCAAAAGTTAGAGGGATACACTCCAGACCGAAGCTGAATGGAAATATGGCGCGAAGTACCAGACACCCTGTCTGATGGGTCGCACGAGCAATTAGGCCCTTAATAAGTCCTTGAATCATAAAAACTTCAACACGAGAAAGTTTCGTCTCGTCGAGCCGATCGATTTTCATATATAATTCGTCACAATCCAAGGTCGTATGGGACCTGAGGAGATAAATCAAGATCAGCCTATGTTTTCGGTCGAGTGAAAAGCTTGCCGTCCGAGTGAAAACTTACCGGTCGAGTGAAAGTTTAACTTTCGAGTAAAAACTTACCGATCGATAAAAAGCTTATCATCCGAGTGAAAATTTACCGGTCGAGTGAAAATTACCGGTCGAGTGGAAGTTTGCTGGCCGGATGAACTTATTATTATCCGAATAAAAATATAGTCATCCGAGTGAAAGATTGTTTTCCGAGTGAAAAAGTCTAGTCGGATTGTCCGAGTGAAAGTCTCTAATATTCGAGTGGATGAGCTCGAATCCGAGTGAAACTGAACATGTGCCCGAAAGTTTATCAAGATGACGTCGGATGAAGAAGTGTTCAATACAGAAGTTATGCATATCATCAAGACGGTAAACTTTGATTTTGGAGTCATCATCATCAGAGATAATATATGGCCTACAAGTTCACTACCAGACTCGGATAATCCAGTCTACTGCAAGACCGAGTCCGACTGGAAGGTAAAGATGACCTCGATGAGTATTCAAGATGGCCTTATTTGAAAAAGTAATCAACATGAGAGTTGTTCGTATCATCGAGGCGCACAAGTTTGATATTTGGGTCGTCTTGATTGGAGATCATATGCAAGCTCGGCGGCCCGCGCAAGAAGAAAGACAGAGTTTGAGCCAGATTCAGACTGAATCCGAGTTGGAATAGAACTAGGACTCTAGGACGCGAATTGATGTAATTTTTATTGTAAGGAAAGCCTAGATGAATCCTTTACTTGTACGGGAAGTCCAGCCGCCTCTTATATATGTCGGGCGTGACGGCCGATTGAACAACACACAATCGAACAAATCAATATACTACTTTTTCCTGTCTACGTTTTATCTCTCCACCGTTTTTCTCTCTCGTTCTTCGCTGTTCTTCGTGTTGAGAGCTGCGAATCCTGAGGCTCTAGGGACGAGCGAATCAACCTAGGGCAGCCCATAGCCGCAGCACTCCCTGACGGGGTCCCTCCCGGGGCTGTGGGGTTTTGGGTCTGCAAAAGCGCCCGTCGATTGTCTTGCGTATCGCGTTGTCAGTCGGGTCTCCTTCGACGTGAGCTGCAGTGCATCACCCCCGGCGTCGAGGGTACACGTGACGTGTTCGTGTGTCAACATGTGCGTAGCATAAACTAGCCATGACTCTATGTGCTAGACTTGCAGGCACTCTAAGGGAGCCTAATGTAGTGCACTGGAATTCCTACATGCCACCTACGATTTTGTGTAATGTACTGCCTCTGTTCCTAAATATATGTCTATGTAGAGATTCAGTATGGACCACATACAGATGTATATAGATGCATTTTCGAGTGTAGATTCACTCATTTTGCTCCGTATGTAGCCTATAGTGGAATCTCTAGAAAGACTTATATTTAGGAATGGAGGTACTAGGTAGTATCATGTATGACATCTACATATCTAATTTAGCAGCCAGTAGTAGAAATCATTGTCTGCACAAAGGGATTTCTAGTCGAAAATCCTAGCAAAGCACGCTGGCAGGCACAGAACAATACAAGAGAGAGAGACGCTCTTACAAGATCATAGCAATGCCTCAGTCCAGGATCTTGGTTGGCCAAGCTGTTAGATCCAGAAGAAACATCGTCCTTGTAGTTTTTGCCAGCTGCATAACAGGTAATAGCGACCTGTTAGTATATTTGAAGTACATCGGGCAGGTGATGTTGGGCGGGTTTAAAGGTGACAAGTACCTAGGCCATGGCGGGTGCTTGGCATCTTGCCAAACGGTGGGAATCAGGTTAGAAACGTCAAGGGTGATGACGCTGCGCTGGCTGTCGGGCTTCGGTAAGGAGATCTAGAACCGTCGAGTAGGGTGTTTGTGGAGCGGCTCCGGTAGGGTGAACTATGGTGTGGGTGAAGCGAATCTGTGGCCGTGGACGAGGGCGTAGGTGAAGCTGTTCTGGTGGTTGGGTTAAGGACGGTGTTGATGATGCGGATCTGCGGCCGTGGACGGGGCGTCAGAAGCTGCTCCAGTAGGTTGGATGAGGGTGCGAGGAAGCGGATCTGAGGCCATGGACTTGTGAGTTGGCAAAGCAGCCCCGGTAGGGTTGAGAATGGTGTAGGCGAAGCTACTTCGGTGGGGTTGATGATGGTGTCGGCAAAGCGGCTTTGGTAGGATTGAGGAAGGTGTTGGCGAAGAGGATTAGAGGCCGTCGATGGGGGCGTCCGTGGGCCGGCTCCGGGGGGTGTGGGAGAAGCGTCTCCGGTGGGGAGTACGAATGAACCACTGTAGATGTGTTGCGGTTGACGAGAGTACCAGCGAAGCAGATTCGGCGCCGTGAACAAGGTCGGCACTGAATGGGTTGTGGTACAGTGGTGGATGAGCAGTCTACTTGTTTCTAGGGGAGGTGGGAGGGGTAGATGCGGCCGCAGAAGCAGATCCGGCGAGGTGGCCGCCGCTGGCAGTGAATGGGCTCTGGTACGCCGGTGGATGAGCAGTCTAGGTTTCGAGAGGGGAGGGGAGAAAGGCCGATGAAGTACATACGGTGTGATGTGAGATGCTCTGGTACTGTGGAGTTAGTCGTTTTTGTGGGAGGGGGAGAGGAAATGGGGGTGCCGTGTGGTGGGGGGAACCGGAAGTTACCAAAGCAGCCCCGACCTATTATGTAGATGAGGGCGGTATTGTAACTGTTGGTCTCTGTGCACCAAGGACAAAAGGGGAATTTCGCATGCTAAAGACTAAGATGGCGGAAATTTTAGAAGGAGATGGGAGATTTTGCCGCCCGCGGGATCGTTCGTATCCAGTTTCAACTAATTTTGGACCGTGCTAGCGGGAAGGCCATGCAAGACTGTGTACACGGGGCACGCGTCAGCAGTTAATAACTGGTGTGAAGTCCACCCTAGAAAAAAAGACAATAACTCGGGATGATGTGCCGATAACTTGGACGTTCACACGGGCGCGGGTCAATCGTACGGGTGTACTGGCACGTCCACAAAAAAGGGATCAAACGCTCAGCCTATGTATTTCTCGTGTAAATAGATAATTTAGTGCAATTGGTTATTTACTTTAAACATAATGCATTGACGTGTTAGTGTAGAGGCGCACAAAAAGAAATGGATATTGTAGTCCGCTACTTAAAAGTGTTCCCTCATATGATTACATAGCCCCCATTTCATAAATTGCGTACCCGTTGAATTCATATATGAATATTACATATATTACTTCATAATAGAACCTTAAATCATCCAAGACTAATGATTTTGAATGCAAGAGTAACAATGGTGCATGTACATGATAGCTACATTGGTTGTTTGAAGAAACATCACTGTAACTTTGGCATGCACAACTGAAAAGGTTTATTTAAATAGAAAAAAATGTGATATGTGAGTGTCCAATCTTTATAGCGTTGAATCGATATTGTACCTTTGGCCACGATACGAAGTAGATATTGATTTATGTTCAAGCGATGCACATCCACTATCACTAGATAGTGATACGTGAATGAATTGTGCAATCTATCTCACACGCATACATATCTCATTTCCCTGTGGGCATCGGAGTCACACACGCGCACTTCGTGTATTTCTCTCCCTCCGTCAAGGTTAGAATTCGTATTTCTACCCCGTCCTACAAGTCTCTCACACAGAAACACACACGCTCTCTCTGTCGAACACGCCCACCCCTTTAATTCCGCCCACCCACAGCCACTAATGTCTCAAAGTATAATAATGTCTCTCACACATTTGCCTAAGGTTAACTCGAGTTCCAGAACCATATGAATACATACAATGGGATTCCAGCAGAGCACCTTTTGTTTTGAGATTTAGCTCTCTCTCTCTCTCTCTCTCTCTCTCACACACACACACACACGCGCGCACACACACACATTGTTTCTCGCTTCATTTTTTGGGCACTTGCATGCACACCGTTTTGTTTATCTTCGTGATGCTAGATATGTGTCACACAAACTCCTTCTCCCTACTAGCAAGATGCCCATGCGTTGCACGGAACATCAAGATGCATTTGTATGAGTAGTTTATCTTGTGGGAGAAAAGGATGAACGAGGGAATGCCTTATTTGCAAATGCGGAGAGGGGTGTGGGTATCTTTTTGCAAAATTGCCACAGTTTCCTTCCTATCCGTCGGATGTAAATCGGATGGCCTATATTGCAGGATGGTAGGAACACCATCATCACCAACTCTGTTTTTTAT
>NC_041383.1:397223777-397287949 GCF_002162155.2 Triticum dicoccoides | reverse complement strand
ACCTCGATCTTGATACTAATCTATTGACTGGCTTCTCTCTCAAATACACACACATGCACACACACTACCCGACACCGAAGGAGCAGGGCATCACCTCGATCTTGATAGTAATCTATCTACTCCTCTTTCAAACACACACACACACACACACACACACACACTCGCTAGTTGTGCCTCTGTGCCTACCGCGCACACTCTCGATACGCCTTTCTCTCCCTCCCCCTCCCCCTCCCCACCCCAACAATGACAGTAGAAGGGTGACAACTCGATCTGATCGTAAGCTGTCAATTGGTTTCTCTCTCGAACATTGTGTCTCTGTGCCTCGCTCAGTAGACACCTCGATATGTAGACTTCTCGTGCGTGCACAGCTGTAGTGACGATGACGCTGAACCCAGTGTGCCTCATTTTTACCGGCCTCATGTGATAGTTTTCACCCTGTTTTCTGTTAATTAACAAGGCAACCTTTTCTTTGTTACTACTAGTGAATCTGAAATCATTCGGGCAGACATAAAATATGTCACTTCAACCCAATTATCGCAGTAACTATTTTAAAAGAAACTAGCTAGATGCCCATGCGTTGCACGGAACATCAAGATGCGTTTGTATGAGTAGTTTATCTTGTGAGAGAAAAGGATGAACGAGGGAAGGCAATATTTGCGAACGTGGAGATGGGCGTGGGTATATTTTTGCAAAATTGCCATAGTTTCCTTCCTATTCGTTAGATATAAATCCAACGGCCTATATTGCAGGATGGCACGCACACCATCATCACCAACTCTGTTTTCTACTCCCTCCGTTCCTAAATATTTGTCTTTTTAGAGATTTCAACAAGTGACTACATATGGAGCAAAATGAGTGAATCTAAACTCTAAAATATGTCTACATACACATCCGCATGTGGTAGTCCATTTGAAATCTGAAAATGACAAATATTTAGGAATGGATGGAGTATAAGAGTAGACATGGAGATATATCTCCAGCATGGTCTACAACAAAAATGTGCTAGACTGGTTAGCGCCGGATGCTCGCAACGCGATGACATGAGTTCGAATTCTGTCTTTCACTTTAGATTTTTATATTATATATTACTTATTTAATATATACTTCTTTCGCTACTATATTGACAGTGGAACCCACAGAGTACTTAGAATACAAGATTAAGGATGGACTTGTTTCTTTTTAACTTTCTGTACGAAGTTGTAGCCACCCTGCAAGTCACGTGTACACTGTACATGCAATTAACTTTTATAGAGGGACAATCATACACACAATTAACTCAAATGGATTGGATGTCACTCTATTATTTCCAGCATAAGAGCATCTCCAACGGCAGCCGGCAAATTTCCTCCTGCTTCCTTCCACGGAGGACGACATCAAACGCCAACGGCATTCATTTTCACAGCTCTAACCAACCAGATGAAATTCATGAAAACATGGACTGATTTCATATAAGCATGAAGGATTTCGTATAAAAAAGGCAGATCTTCATATAAACATGATGGATTTCATTACATTTACATGAACTAAGCGGTGCCAATCCAGCTCTCTTGGTATAATTAATACTCCCTCCGTTCGGAAATACTTGTCCTAGAAGTGGATGTATCTAGACTTATTTTAGTTATAGATACATACAATTTATCCATTCATAGAACAAATATTTCCCGCCAGCTGGAGAGGGAGTACATAATCCCTTTGTCTTCCTCATGTCCAACAGACACTTGCGGGGTCAACGAAGGTCCTCGGAAGAGACAACAAAGCAAAGAAACCACCTGAATGCGTAGTCGTCGCCTCGGCGGTGGCCTTCATGGGACCCAAGTGGCGGCGGCCCCCCGTGTTCTACTTCTCGTCGATGATGGCGGCGGACATGGAGAAGCTGACCACCGACTCGTCGCTCTCCATGCACCTGGCTTCTGTCTCTGCCTGCATGGCGCTGTCGCAGGCATGGGAGGCACGCCCACAGACACGGGAGATGCGGCACCGCAGACACTGGTGGCGCGGTATGACGCGGCAGCGATGATGCATGTACAAGTTTGCTTGCCGCCATGCCGGCGTGGAGCAACTCGCCACTCCTCATCGAGTTGAACTAGAGCGGCAAGTTGCTAAACCACGCGCCTGCTTGGGGCGGCAACTGGCTCCGTTGGGCCAAGCAAAGTTGGTGAAGCACCGAGCGGCCTCGCCCGTATCCGGAGGGCTTGGCGGGCCACCCAGCCGGGTAATATGCCAGAGAACGGCTCCTTGGAAGCCATCGAAAGAGTGGAGAAAATGGTGAAGGAGGAGATGGGGGGCGGTGGAGGGGTGTGATTCTTGCCCGCCATCTGGCTGGCCTCGTGTAAATAGAGGGCGAACAGTAGGAGCTTGGCCGGCATCTGGCCTCGCTTAAACTAAGAGCGGACGGGAGGAGCTCGACCAGTGTTGCGTTTAATTCCGGCCCGCTCATGAACAGATGTGTGGCCGGAGTAGGTTTCTCGGTTTGCATGCGGGTTTAACGGAGGGGTTTGATGGGGGCGAGGAGGCGTGTTCAGTCGGGCGTGCAGCGGGCGGTGTAGTACTATTCGATTGGACAGCGGGCGGCGCAGTTCCCGATATGGCTTTAATGTAGACAAGGGAGGGAATAGCGGTTCCCAAAATGTTGAACGGCCAATGCATCCTCCTTCAATTAATGTATGAGAGGAGTAATGGGAGGAGGTACCGGGAAAAGAGGATGCACGATGTGAATGCAATGCAGTTTGCCCTCATATAAAGGCGCGCCTCCATTCCAATGCATCTACCACATCGTACGCACCTAAGCATTTGCCTAAGCACCTACACTAAGCGCAAAAGAGCTCACTCCAGACCCATGGCGGCGATGCGCGCGAGCAGCCAGCGGGTGTGCCACATGGTCCATGACGTCGGCCTGCGGCTTGGCGCCGAGGATCGTCTCCAGACAGTGTTGGAGACCGGCTGGTGGATGGCCGCCGTCGACGCCAACTACGACTCTTAGTTGGACCAGATGATCGTTGCCACCACCAACAAGTTCACCATCCTCAAGAAGCTCGCGGGCGACATCGTCGTACTCCTCCAGCCCACGCGCTCGGGCTCCTCATTGCCTGTCACCCTAATCGGCCTCCATGACCGGACCTCTTTCAAGCATTGGTGGCCCTACGACTGCCCGCCGACGCCACGAAGAATGTCCACCTAGAGGTCACGCTTGCCGCGAGGCACCTCGCCCTGCAAGAATTCGTTGACCTACACATCCACGTGTACGAGCAAATCGTGTACAAAGGTATCTACAAAGGCCAGTGAGGATGCTACGACGTTGGCCTTCCTCAACCGACTGGAGGCCTTGGATGCCTTTGCTGAGAAGCACCTCGACCTCGTCACAAAAGCCGCCACTCCTTAGCTGCCAGTCGGTGGCCCGACGCACTAAGTTGAGGAGGAGGAGGTCGTACGTTGATGGATGCATCTTTCTTCTTGCCTTCTGTAACCACCACTGCAATCGCATCATCATCGTGGCCTTAATTCTTATTGTGTTGTTGCATTCTCATTCCAGTCAATACCGACATGTGCGATCCCTTTGCTTAATTATATGCATCACTGTAAGTAGTACTCCATCCGTCAATTTATAAGTTGTGCTTACCTTTTCCATCAACTTCGCGCAACGTGCGGGCACCTTGCTAGAAACACTAGAACATGTCGGACCGCGTGTGACCAAACCGACGATGCGCCAACCTAGCTACTACGTACCCTGCTTATCTGGCCGAAATAGCCCCGCCCTAGCGTTTCCAATCGTTATTTCTATCTATCGATCGTGCCAAGGAGCAGAACCAAAATGTTACAATTTATACATGTTTCTCTACTCCTACTCCTATAAAAGACTCGGTTGGTGATGGTGGTGTGTCTGCCATCCGTCGTTTCTGACCATTAGATCTGCATCTAATGGTTGTGAGGTAAGTTGTGGCATTTTTGCAACAATAGCCCACTTCTCTGCTCCAATTTGCAGAAAACCCCTTATTATCTTGAAAGCAACCACATCCCTCCCTCACCTCATCAAAATAGCATGAGAAATATATTTTGAGTGAAAAGTACTCCCTCCATTCCTAAATATTTGTCTTCCTAGAGATTTCAATAAGTGACTACATATGGAGCAAAATGAGTGAATCTACGCTTCAAAATATGTCTATATAATCCGTATGTGATAGTCCATTTGAAATCTCTAAAAAACAAATATTTAGGAATGGAAGGAGTAATATATTAGGAGTATATCAAAACAAGAGTGATTTCTTTCAAGTTTGTGAACAAGTACTACTATTCTACTACTTTGGATCCGTCGCAACACATGAGCACATTGCTAGGAAAAGGAAAAGGCCTGTCGCGTTCGCGTCGCACTCCCCCCCCCCCACACACGCTCGGGAATCGGGAGTACTCCACGGCCCATCCGGCACAACACATAGCTTAGGGAAGGCATGTTGCCTAGCATTTTCACTTTCATGTGGGACCGCCATTGAGAAAACCGACTATTGGCAAACCGCACCCCACCCACCGTCGGGTTGGAAAACATAAACGAGAGGAAGATCTAGCTGTATCATGGAAGCCAATAAATTTCGTGTCAGATGGGGCTCGTTGATAGAGTAGGAGCATTCCATACTAATCTACTCCTACTAGTACCAATTTTGTACTACTATACAACTAGTACTACCACTATACAACTAGTAGGTACGTGCATGGCACAACATCGTAGGAACAAAAAACGGGAAGATCTTGTTTTGGGTGATTTATCTTTTTTTCAGTCAACGTAGTATGAATAATATGATGTGGGGGGCACCCATGAAGCTTATGTGGCTTGGTTGCATGGCTACGAAAGGTTAGAGAAAAATAAATACATAATGTGTTTAGAGTGCACTCCATTAAACAGATATACTTTGGATCCATTGCAACGGGCCGGCACATCTATATCTATACCCCCTATATAGTGTGTGAATAACTTTGAAAGTTGGTCATTGGATGAAGCCAATCCGACGGTACAAAGATGGCAAATCGGAGCACTACTGGCCGTTGGATATCATCTACATTCCACCAGATTCTGCCACATGTAGAATCTAGAAGACTCCATGGTTGAACTTCATTCATGACTAACTTTGCCACAACTAAGCTTAGGCAAAGTGTGTCTGCCACAAAAAATGTGGCTAACAAAATGGCCACCACAAGTGGGGCAAGATTTGCCAAGAAGTTGAGTCTATGACATGTGGACCATGTAGCTAGAAAAGTGTGGCAAGCCACAAGTGTAGCAATGAACCAAACACATGCCTCGTGTGTTTGGTAGGGTGTATGAAGGGTGCATGATCCCAAGAGTTCCCTTCTCGACCCACTTTTGGGTGTTTGGTAGAGTGTATGGAGGGTGCATGAGTCCACACTAGCTTAGCACAAATTCACTAGAAGCATGCATGAAGAGAGCATACATGAAGAGGGGTGTTGAGTTGAGCATGCATGAAGAGGGAACAACTATGCTGAGACGAGAACGCAACCAAACACACTTATGGCATGCCTAAGCTTAGGAGTGGCAACCTTAGGCTGCAAACCAAACATCTATACCCCCATATAGTGTGTGAAGCCAACCGACTGTACAAAGATGGCAAATCCGAGCACTACTGGCCGTTGGATATCATCTACATTCCACCAGATTTTGCCACATGTAGAATCTAGAAGACTCCACATGTAGAAGCATAATGCACAAACCACCAGAATCTCATGTGTGCAATGCACGTGTACCTTACTAGTAGTTGGTAGTAGTAAGAAACAAATTCCGAGTTTGGCATGAGCTCGTACTATGGGAGCACCACAAGGCCTGCCGCAGGAGTTACATTTCCCTCTCGGGGCCCATGGGACTGAACTTCAGTGGCTTAGTGCTCGACCTATGAGTCAATGACATGCGGACCTTAAATGCGGCTAGCCCACATGTTATTCTCATGGTGGTGGTGTGGTTCGCGACTCACTCATTCGAGATGAACCGGCCAGTGGTGGCGTGGCCGTGGCGAGGGTGCCACAGTTGGGCGTCGGGGCGTTACGAGGCGTAGATTGCCACACCAGCGGGTACTACATGTAGTACAGAAGTACTCCAGCTGTGGATCGATGCCCGGGACGAAATGTGTCACAGCCGCTGGATGAAAATTCTATGGCGCGGGAGAACGGATCAGAGCACCGCAGCGGAGCAGGAAAACCGCGTCCAATTGGGTGTGGCTGCGGTAGAAAGTTGATGGTCGTCGTAGTTCAGCTGGCCCGCATGTCATGCACACAAAGGCAGAGGAGCAGTGGGGCCGAGAAGGACGAGGCGCACGTCGGGGGGATGAGGATCCCCTGACGTGAACAATCCTACCATTCTATCATTGACATGTTGGACCCCCAAGTGTGGGTCCCACCAGTCAGCGAAGGAAAGGCAGGGTAAGGAAGTGATAGCCACGTCAGAGGATCCATGTCCACGTCGGGGGACATCATGCTTATAGGTAGGGCTGGAGCAGCGTCGTGGGAATCGCGTGTGGGTGTGGCAGTGGTAGAAACAAGAAATGTGATGGTCGCCGTGGTTCAGCTTCCATGGACAAGCTGTCATGTCTGCTGACACATGTATATTAAAACTAGAGTGTTTATATTTCAAGCACGTGAATAAGTAGTATTCTACTGCTTTGGATACATTGCAACGCACGGGCCAGCACATTGGTAGTAGTAGTGTCTATCTCTATCTCTAGAGGCCTTCCCTCGTTCATCCTTTTCTCTCACAAGATAAACTACTCATACAAATGCATCTTGATGTTCTGTGGAACGCACGAGGATGTTTCCTTGGGGGACTCTCCAGTGCGGCGTGGCCGTAGTTGCAAGTTGACGCCCCTTGAGATGCCGACGTTGAGGGGCACTCAGATTTCCTCCAATGAGCAGGTAAGATGAGTTTGATCACATAGTAAATGCATTCTAAAGACTACTTCCGTGTCCATTTCCTAATTCTCCCCCTGCCCACTGTTTCATAGGTTAGGCTCGCTGCGAGTGGAGATTGGCTTGCATATGTACGGGAGGGTACCAACATCAATTTGCACAACATTTACAACGGTGACACCGTTCCCGTAGAACCTTTGTCCAACATTGGGATCAGCCATGCAATGGGCCACCGTATGAATTGGTACGATGGAACCACGGTGAGATTGAATAAGATAGCACGAACCTTGCACATGGCGGTCAAAGTTGGACCATGTTGTCTGCGGCCGATTTGTTGCCGTACGAGTACAAAGACGTTCTGCTCCTTTCTAACCGCATCTTCGCAGTGACAAACCAGGGGACTAGTTTCGTATGGGACACATCCTACGATATACTCCCCCTCTCCCAGTTTATTTGTTTTGAATCTTTTCATTTTATAAGTTTCAAATTCAAATTTACAGCTCCCCATCACATGTTTAGATTACAATGTCCATCAAATCGTTGCGTGCATGTATAGTAAAGAAACAAAACTCGAGTTTGGCACGAATTCATGCAGTGGTAGCACCAGCCTGGCGCATGATACGTCTCCAACATATCTATAATTTTTTATTGCTCCATGCTATTATATATTCTGTTTTGGATGTTTAATGGGCTTATTCATACACTTTTATATTATTTTTGGGACTAACCTATTAACCCAAGGCCCAGTGCAAATTGTTGTTTTTTTGCCTATTTCAGTGTTTTGCACAAAAGTAATATCAAACGGAGTCCAAATGGAATGAAACCTTCGGGAGAGTTATTTTTGGAACAAACGTGATCCAGAGGACTTCGAGTGGACGTCAAGCAATCAACGAAGAGGCCACGAGGCAGGGGGCGTGCCTACCCCCCTGGGCGCGCCCTCCACCCTTTTGTGGGCCCCTCGTGGCTCCACCGACCTACTTCTTCCTCCTATATATACCTACGTACCCCGAAACCATCGAGGAGCACCACAAAAAACCTAATTCCACCGCCGAAACCTTCTGTACCCGTGAGATCCCGTCTTGGGGCCTTTTCTGGCGCTCCGCCGGAGGGGGCATTGATCACGGAGGGCTTCTACATCAACACCATAGCCTCTCCGATGATGTGTGAGTAGTTTACCTCTAACCTTCGGGTCCATAGTTATTAGCTAGATGGCTTCTTCTCTCTCTTTGGATCTCAATACAAAGTTCTCCTCAATCTTCTTGGGGATCTATTCGATGTAACTCTTTTTGCAGTGTGTTTGTCGAGATCCGATGAATTATGGGTTTATGAACAAGATTATCTATGAACAATATTTGAATCTTCTCTGAATTCTTTTATGTATGATTGGTTATCTTTACAAGTCTCTTCGAATTATCGGTTTGGTTTGGCCTACTAGATTGATCTTTCTTGCAATGGGAGAAGTGCTTAGCTTTGGGTTCAATCTTGCGGTGCTCGATCCCAGTGACAGTAGGGGAAATGACACGTATTGTATTGTTGCCATCGAGGATAAAAAGATGGGGTTTATATCATATTGCATGAGTTTATCCCTCTAAATCATGTCATCTTGCTTAAAGTGTTACTCCATTCTTATGAACTTAATACTCTAGATGCATGCTGGATAGCGGTCAATGTGTGGAGTAATAGTAGTAGATGCAGGCAGGAGTCGGTCTACTTGTCACAGACATGATGCCTATATACATGATCATACCTAGATATTCTCATAATTATGCACTTTATCAATTGCTCGACAGTAATTTCTTTACCCACCGCAATACTTATGCTATCTTGAGAGAAGCCACTAGTGAAACCTATGGGCCCCGGGTCTATTCTCCCTCATATTAATTTCCCGTCCACAAGCTATTTCTATCTTTGTTTACTTTGCTTTCTTTACTTTTAGTCTTTATCATAAAAATACCAAAAATATTATCTTATCATCTCTATCAGATCTCACTTTTGCAAGTGGTCGTGAAGGGATTGACAACCCCTTTATCGCGTTGGTTGCAAGGTTCTTATTTGTTTGTGTAGGTACGAGGGACTTGCGTGTGGCCTCCTACTGGATTGATACCTTGGTTCTCAAAAACTGAGGGAAATACTTACGCTACTTTGCTGCATCACCCTTTCCTCTTCAAGGGCAAACCAACGCAGTGCTCAAGAGATAGCAAGAAGAATTTCCGGCGCCATTGCCGGGGAGGCTTACACCAAGTCAAGTAAAGATTTGACTCCCGCCAACGTGCGATTTCTGGCGTCGTTGTCGGGGAGTCTACGGACAAGTCAAGACATACCAAGTACCCATCACAAACTCTTATCCCTCGCATTACATTATTTGCCATTTGCCTCTCATTTTCCTCTCCCCCACTTCACCCTTGCCGTTTTATTCGCCCTCTCTTTTCCGTTCGCCTCTTTTTCGCTTGCTTCTTGTTTGCTTGTGTGTTGGATTGCTTGCTTGTGACGATGGCTCAAGATAATACTAAATTGTGTGACTTTGCCAATACCAACAACAATGATTTCTTAGCACTCTGATTGCTCCTCTTACCGATGCTGAATCTTGTGAAATTGATGTTGCTTTGCTGAATCTTGTCATGAAAGATCAGTTCGCCGGCCTTCCTAGTGAAGATGCCACTACCCATCTGAATAGCTTTGTTGATTTGTGCGATATGCAAAAGAATAAAGATGTAGACAATGATATTTTTAAATTTAAGCTATTTCCGTTTTCTCTTAGAGATCGTGCTAAAACTTGGTTTTTGTCTTTGCCTAAAAATAGTATTGGTTCTTGGAATAAGTGCAAAGATGCTTTTATCTCTAAGTATTTTCCTCCCGCTAAGACCAGCTCTCTTCGAAACGATATTATAAATTTTAAGCAACTTGATCATGAACATGTTGCACAAGCTTGGGAGAGAATGAAATTAATGATACGTAATTGCCCTACACATGGTTTGAATTTGTTGATGATTATACAAAACTTTTATGCCAGATTGAATTTTGCTTCTAGAAATCTTTTAGATTCGGTCGCGGGAGGCACTTTTATGGAAATCACTTTTGGAGAAGCTACCAAACTCCTAGATAATATTATGGTTAATTATTCTCAGTGGCACACTGAAAGATCTACTTGTAAAAAGGTGCATGCAATTGAAGAAATTAATGTTTTGAGTGGAAGGATGGATGAACTTATGAAATTGTTTGCTAATAAGAGTGTTTCATCTGATCCCAATGATATGCCTTTGTCTACCTTGATTGAGAATAATAATGAAACTATGGATGTGAATTTTGTTGGTAGGAATAATTTTGGTAACAACACTTGTAGAGGAAACTTTAATCCTCGGCCGTACCCTAGTAATTACTCTCATAATTATGGTAATTCCTACAAAAACTCTTATGGAAATTTTAATAAGATGCCCTCTGATTTTGAGACTAGTGTTAAAGAATTTATGATTTCTCAAAAGAATTTCAATGATTTGCTTGAAGAAAAATTGCCTAAGATTGATGAGTTGGCTAGGAACGTGGATAGAATCTCTCTTGATGTTGATTCTTTGAAACTTATATATATTCCACCTAAGCATGATATCAATGAGTCTCTCAAAGCCATGAGAATTTCCATTGATGAGTGCAAATAAAGAACCGCTAGGATGCGTGCTAAGAAAGATTGCTTTGTGAAGGCGTGTTCTTCTAGTTTTTATGAGAATAAAGATGAAGATCTAAAAGTTATTAATGTGTCTCCTATTAAATCCTTGTTTTGCAATGTGAATATTGATAATGATGGGACTGGAGATGAGTCAACTTTAGTTAAAAGGCGTCCCAGTGATTCAGAGTTTTAACATCTTGATGCAAATTTTGGCAAAAGTGGGATTGAAGAGGTTAAAACTTTAGATAGCAATGAACCCACTATCTTGGATTTCAAGGAATTTAATTATGATAATTGCTCTTTGATGGATTGTATTTCCTTGTTGCAATCCGTGCTAAATTCTCCGCATGCTTATAGTCAAAATAAAGCTTTTATTAAACATATCGTTGATGCTCAAATGCAATTTTATGAAGAAAAACTTGAGTTGGAAGTTTCTATCCCTAGAAAACTTTATGATGAGTGGGAACCTACTATTAAAATTAAAATTAAAGATCATTAATGCTATGCTTTGTGTGATTTGGGTGCTAGTGTTTCCACAATTCCAAAAACTTTGTGTGATTTGCTAGGTTTCTGTGAATTTGATGATTGCTCTTTAAACTTGCACCTTGCGGATTCCACCATTAAGAAACCTATGGGAAGAATTAATGATGTTCTTATTGTTTCAAAGAGGAATTATGTGCCCGTATATTTCATTGTTCTTGATATAGATTGCAATCCTTCATGTCCTATTATTCTTGGTAGACCTTTCCTTAGAACGATTGGTGCAATTATTGATATGAAGGAAGGAAATATTAGATTCTAATTTCCGTTAAGGAAAGGCATGGAACACTTTCCTAGAAAGAAAACAAAACTACCTTATGAATCTATTATTAGAGCTACTTATGGATTGCCTACCAAAGATGGCAATACCTAGATCTACCATTGCCTTTATGCCTAGCTAGGGGCGTTAAACGATAGCGCTTGTTGGGAGGCAACCCAATTTTATTTTAGTTTTTTGCTTTTTGGTTCTGTTTAGGAATAAATAATCCATCTAGCTTCTGTTTATATGTGGTTTTTGTTTTAATTTGTGTTTGTGCCAAGTAGAACCTTTGGGAAGACTTGGGGAAAGTCTTTGCGATCTTGCTGTAAAAAACAGAAACTTTAGCGCTCACGAGATTAGCTACAACTTTTTACTGGAGAGTGATATTTTGTTGATTATTTTTTAATATTATTAATAGATAAATTACTCACGTCCAGCAATTTATTTTAGAATTTTTGGAGTTCCAGAAGTTTGCATTAGTTACAGATTACTACAGACTGTTCTGTTTTTGACAGATTCTGTTTTTCGTGTGTTGTTTGCTTATTTTGATGAATCTATGGCTAGTAATGGAGCTTATGAACCATAGAAAAGTTGTAATACATTAGGTTTAACACCAATATAAATAAAAAATGAGTTAATTACAGTACCTTGAAGTGGTGTTTTGTTTTCTTTTGCTAACGGAGCTCACGGGATTTTCTGTTAAGTTTTGTGTTGTGAAGTTTTCAAGTTTTGGGTAAAGATTTGATGGATTATGGAACAAGGAGTGGCAAGAGCCTAAGCTTGGGGATGCCCAAGGCACCCCAAGGTAAAATCTAAGGACAACCCAAAATCCTAAGCTTGGGGATGCCCCGGAAGGCATCCCCTCTTTTGTCTTCGTCCATTGGTAACTTTACTTGGAGCTATATTTTTATTCACCACATGATATGTGTTTTGCTTGGAGCGTATTGTATGATTTGAGTCTTTGATTTTTAGTTCACCACAATCATCCTTGTTGTACACACCTTTTGAGAGAGACACACATTATTCGGAATTTATTAGAATACTCTATGTGCTTCACTTATATCTTTTGAGCTAAACAATTTTGCTCTAGTGCTTCACTTATATCTTTTAGAGCACGGTGGTGGTTATATTTTATAGAAATTATTGATCTCTCATGCTTCACTTATATTATTTTGAGAGTCCTTAGAACAGCATGGTAATTTGCTTTGGTTATAAAATTAGTCCTAATATGATAGGCATCCAAGATAAAAACAATAAAGTGCATTGAATACTAAGAGAAGTTTGATACTTGATAATTGTTTTGAAATATGAAGATGGTGATATTAGAGTCATGCTAGTTGCGTAGTTGTGAATTTGAGAAATACTTGTTCTAAAGTTTGTGATTCCCGTAGCATGTGCGTATGGTGAACCGTTATGTGATGAAGTAGGAGCATGATTTATTTATTGATTGTCTTCCTTATGAGTGGCAGTCGGGGACGAGCAATGGTCTTTTCCTACCAGTCTATCCCCCTAGGAGCATGCGCATAGTACTTTGTTTCGATAACTAATAGATTTTTGCAATAAGTATGTGAGTTCTTTATGACTAATGTTGAGTCCATGGATTATACGCACTTTCATCCTTCCACCATTGATAGCCTCTCTAATATCGTGCACCTTTCGCCAGTATCATATACCCACCTTATACCTTCCTCAAAACAGCCACCATACCTACCTATTATGGCATTTCCATAGCCATTCCGAGATATATTGCCATGCAACTTACCACCGTTCCATTTATTATGACACACTTCATCATTGTCATATTGCTTTGCATGATCATGTAGTTGACATCGTATTTGTGGCAAAGCCACCTTCATAATTATTTCATACATGTCACTCTTGATTCATTGCATATCTTGGTACACCGCCGGAGGCATTTACATAGAGTCATATTTTGTTCTAAGTATTGAGTTGTAATTCTTGAGTTGTAAGCAAATAAAAGTGTGATGATCATTATTAGAGCATTGTCCCATGTGAGGAAAGGATGATGGAGACTATGATTCCCCCATAAGTCGGGATGAGACTCCGAACGAAAAAAAAGAAAGAAAAGAGGCCAAAAGAAAAAAAGGCCCAAATAAAAAAAGAAAAACAGAAAAAATAATGAGAGAAAAAGAGAGAATGGACAATGTTACTATCCTTTTTCCACACTTGTGCTTCAAAGTAGCACCATGATCTTCATGATAGAGAGTCTCCTATGTTGTCATTTTCATATATTAGTGGGAATTTTACATTATAGAACTTGGCTTGTATATTCCAATGATGGGCTTCCTCAAAATTCCCAAGGTCTTCGTGAGCAAGCGAGTTGGATGCACACCCACTTAGTTTCTTTTGTTGAGCTTTCATACACTTATAGCTCTAGTGCATCCGTTGCATGGCAATACCTACTCACTCACATTGATATCTATTGATGGGCATCTCCATAGCCCGTTGATACGCCTAGTTGATGTGAGACTATCTGCTGTCTTCTCCACAACCACCATTCTATTCCACCTATAGTGCTATGTCCATGGCTCACGCTCATATATGGCGTGAAGATCGAAAAAGTTTGAGAACATCAAAAGTATGAAACAATTGCTTGGCTTGTCATCGGGGTTGTGCATGATTTAAATACTTTGTGTGGTGAAGATAGAGCATAGCCAGACTATATGATTTTGTAGGGATAACTTCCTTTGGCCATGTTATTTTGATAAGACATGATTGCTTTGTTAGTATGCTTGAAGTATTATTATTTTCATGTTCATATTAAACTTTTATCTTGAATCTTTCGGATCTGAACATTCATGCCACAATAAAGAGAAATACATTGAAGAATATGCTAAGTAGCATTCCACATCAATAATTCTATTTTTATCATTTACCTACTCGAGGACGAGCAGGAATTAAGCTTGGGGATGCTTGATATGTCTCCAACATATCTATAATTTTTGATTGCTCCATGCTATTATATATTCTGTTTTGGATGTTTAATGGGCTTATTATACACTTTTATATTATTTTTGGGACTAACCTATTAACCCAAGGCCCAGTCCAAATTGCTCTTTTTTCGCCTATTTCAGTGTATCACATAAAAGGAATATCAAACGGAGTCCAAATGGAATGAAACCTTCGGGAGAGTTATTTTTGGAACAAACGTGATACAGAGGACTTGGAGTGGAGGTCAAGCAATCAACAAGGAGGCCATGAGGCAGGGGGCGCGCCTACCCCCCTGGGCATGCCCTCCACCCTCGTGGGCCCCTCGTAGCTCCACCGACCTACTTCTTCCTCCTATATATACCTATGTACCCCGAAACCATCAAGGAGCACCACGAAAACCTAATTCCACCGCCGCAACCTTCTGTACCCGTGAGATCCCATCTTGGGGCCTTTTTCGGTGCTCCGTCGGAGGGGGCATTGATCATGGAGGGCTTCTACATCAACACCATAGCCTCTCCGATGATGTGTGAGTAGTTTACCTTAGACCTTCGGGTCCATAGTTATTAGCTATTTGGCTTCTTCTCTCTCTTTGGATCTCAATACAAAGTTCTCCTTGATCTTCTTGGAGATCTATTCGATGTAACTCTTTTTGCGATGTGTTTGTCGAGATCCGATGAATTGTGGGTTTATGATCAAGATTATCTATGAACAATATTTGAATCTTCTCTGAATTCTTTTATGTATGATTGGTTATCTTTGCAAGTCTCTTCGAATTATCGGTTTGTTTGGCCTACTAGATTGATCTTTCTTGCAATGGGAGAAGTGCTTAGCTTTGGGTTCAATCTGGCGGTGCTCGATCCCAGTGATAGTAGGGGAAACGACACGTATTGTATTGTTGCCATCGAGGATAAAAAGATGGGGTTTATATCATATTGCATGAGTTTATCCCTCTAAATCATGTCATATTGCTTAAAGCGTTACTCCATTCTTATGAACTTAATACTCTAGATGCATGCTGGATAGCGGTCGATGTGTGGAGTAATAGTAGTAGATGCAGGCAGGAGTCGGTCTACTTGTCACGGACGTGATGCCTATATACATGATCATACCTAGATATTCTCATAATTATGCACTTTTCTATCAATTGCTCGACAGTAATTTGTTTACCCAATGTAATACTTATGCTATCCTGAGAGAAGCCACTAGTGAAAACTATGGCCCCCGGGTCTATTCTCCATCATATTAATTTCCCGCCAACAAGCTATTTCTATCTTTGTTTACTTTGCTTTCTTTACTTTTAGTCTTTATCATACAAATACCAAAAATATTATCTTATCATCTCTATCAGATCTCACTTTTGCAAGTGGTCGTGAAGGGATTGACAACCCCTTTATCGCGTTGGTTGCAAGGTTCTTATTTGTTTGTGTAGGTACGAGGGACTTGCGTGTGGCCTCCTACTGGATTGATACCTTGGTTCTCAAAAACTGAGGGAAATACTTACGCTACTTTGCTGCATCACCCTTTCCTCTTCAAGGGAAAACCAATGCGGTGCTCAAGAGGTAGCAGCGCAGGAGTTACATTTCCCTCTCAGGGCCCTCGGGACTGAGCTTCAGCGCCTTACTACACCCGCCTTTGAGTCAATAACATGTGGACCCGACAGGTGGCTGGTCCACATGTAATGCTCCCGAAGGCAGAGGGGCAGTGGGGCCGAGAGGGGTGAGTTGCAGGTTGGGGGACATGTGGTGTCATGGGTTCATGCGGTGTCGTGTGAATCGCGTGTGGTTGTGGTAGAAACTTGATGCTCGCCGCATTTAAGGTGGCCCACATGTCATGCACACAAAGGCAGAGGGGCGATGTGGCCGAGAGGGGTGAGGCGCACGTCGGGGGACGTGGTGTCGTGGGTTGGAGCGGCGTCATGGGAATCGCGAGTGGCAGTGGATGAAACATGATGGTTGTCGTAGTTGAACTTCCATGGACAAGTTGTCATGTCTATGGACACATGCATTGCATACCGATCACTGGAAGGAGTAGTAGAGAAAGCTAGGCGGATAAATAGTTCCTTATAGTCAAGTGGACCCACGCTACTACTTGTTCCAAAGACATGCACACCATCGAACTAGTCCATCTATATCAATATATATAGAGAGGGAATATTTTTTTACAAGGGAGGAAATAGTTCATCCATCCATAATGCCCTGTTGATGGTGCAGCATCTTCTTCTTCTTCTTATTCTTGTTCTCATTTTCTGTGGGAGACGGCTTCGCAACAAGCTCTCTAGACCTTGTAGCTATCCTGAAACTCACGCAGGCATCGAGGGCAGCATATTTTATCCGCTCGTAAGTCAAGGGATAATTCTCCCATCTAGACGACCTTAATGCCAGCATCTTGTCACCCTTCTGAAGATTTGTTCCTAGCACAAAAATTGCTATGTAAAATAGGGATGGTGTCGGTTTATCACAACCTTCTACAGGAATTTTTAGTTTGGTTTGTAGGTCAGCGATGCTTTTCAAATCAAGGTTGTACGGCTCCAACTTCTGTTTGTCCCCTGCGATGGCTGCCCCACAGAAGTATATGTCCTCCCAAGACAAGAAATCGTGAAGCTCACCTGGTATGGAGGGTGCGTGTATGATGTGGTACACCAAAACATCATCTTCAAGGCACAGCTGAAGGACAGCAGCGTGTTGGATCTTCCCGGTGGCACGCTCCGTGTACTCTGCATCGAGACCGATGACATTCATCTCCACCTTTTGGAGGGAGTTGGATACATTGTTGCCACTTCCAAACAACCCTTGGGTGGTCGGTGACTGTGGCAACTATGCTCAACGAGCCTTCGACGAGGACATGTTGGACGCTAAAAACCTGCATCTTGATCTCTTTCGCCATTTGGAACCGCTGGACCGGAGGGCTATGGTTTGGAGAATTAGGATTAGATGGCTAGTCTAAGTGAAGAAGATGATTATTTATAGGGGCTTCGGAATTACTCCAAGAGGATGTGAAGAGGTTAAAACAATGTGAATGCAGTGTGGTTTGGATGCAAATGAAGATCAAGGAGTAGTGAAAAAGCCGAGGAAAATCGGTTCCCCATGGAGAAGTAAATGGGAGAAGTTATGCGCATGCATGAGGAGAGCTGCGGTGGTTTGACTGCTGCATGCAATGGATTGGACGGGCTCTTCGGTTGACTTTTCTCTCTCCCACGCGCACAGGATGGCCCACTTGAATGCTGCAGTTTATTGGCTGGAGTCTGGCTGCAACTGCTCATGCGTGCACTAATTAATGATGTGAATGCGAGGCATGGAGGGAAATGGGCGCATGCAAAAGGGTATATACGCAGACTAATTAGAGAAATACTGAAAAAAGTTATGCACAGACAAAAGAGGACCGGAGGGAGTACTACTCATGTTCCTACTACGGTTAAGGAATATGCGGTTATCCTCAAAAAAATAAAAGTCCTTCTTCGCGCTTCCGCGTGCACGAGAATTTGGTTCTGCTCGCAATATGGATGATAGCTGGAGGATGAAGTGAACCGAGAGGCATGCTAGCACGGGAGTACTACCCATGTTCCTACTACTCCTACTACTAGTAGTAGTACAACTGTGGTACACTTGATGGTGAAAATACTATTATTCATCCAGTCCTCACAGTGAAGTGACAAGACCCTGCGCCCGAGGTGACACCAGTCCAGGCGGCATGTCCGGGTTACCAAAGTCAGCCTCACCCTATGCACTGTGCAGTCACTGTCACCGCCGCTGTATAGCATGCCTCGCCTCGTCTCCCTCTCCCCTAGCACCACTCCATCTCCATCTCCGTCTTGCCGGAGATCCTAAGGTCCTTCATCATCTCACTGTGCCCCCGCGTACCCTCACCTTGCTCTCCTCCCCCAGTACCACTATTCCCTCGCTAGCCGCTCCAGCACCGACAACCTTCTCCCCCATAAATCAAGCCCCCCAAAACCCCACCTTCCAAACTCCACCATGGCCAAAAGCGAACTGTGCAGCATCCATATGAGCCGCGATTGGAGAAATCTCCCCAGTGACGTCCTCGACCTCTGTTGTTCATGTATGGATATGTTGAGCGCCATGCGGCTGGCTGCATGCTCGAGAGGCATGCACACGACCATCATCGAAGCGAGGCCTAAGCTTTTCAAGACACCCTGGTTGCTGCTATCTGGTCTTGCGAGATTGGCTCACCATGATACAGAGGCATACATGATGCCCCTCGACTTCAATCCGATCTCCATTAGCTGAAACTTCTTTGCAGGTATGTAGTGGGTCGCCGTACATCATTTCCCTCGACTTCAATCCGATCACCATCGCCCGAAACTTCTTGGCAGGTATGTACTGGGTCGGCATGAACTCCCACTGATGGCTGCCTTCAAAGAAGACGGTAAAAAGTTGGTGCTCGTGAACTTCCAGACCTCCCATGAGATTATCCTTCCTCCGTTGGATTGGATTATATAGAGTTTTACCATCGCGGTCCAAGTCATCTAGATTACCACGTCAGTTGGACGGACCTTGTTTTGCAGAAGATTGTAATCTGCCAAGTGCCCACACGATATGCGAATTACGCAAACTTCAAGCTAATTGCCTTGTTCGACCACGGACTCGCCTATCTTTACGCCGGTGCCTTCTTTAGCTGGAGACAACTCAGCTCGCAGTGGATCATCGTCAAAGCTGATACACACTTCTGTGATGCTATTGAACACAATGGCATCATCTACGCAATCGACAAAGCAAATGGCACCACGTATTGCTGGGACGACACGTGTAAGTTGTTTCCATCTCATGTTAATGATGACGCCATGACACTGTGTGAACTTTTTGTGATGATTGGCATATCCCTGTTTGAGTAGAATTTAATAGAACTATGGCAATGTATTAGAGACGACGTAAATCAGCTATATTTGGAATGAGTTAATTCATGCGATTGTGACCATGTCATTACAGCCAATTTGTACCCCTGAATAATCAAACGGTTAGGAATATATGGATATTCTCCTTATTTTACAGTAATCTATATACTACTACTAAATATGAGTGTGTATCAATGGCCATGTTAGTTTCCTCATTTTCATGATGTAGAAACATGCACCACACTGTTGGTTTCATCTAACCATACATTAGGGAAGTAAATGTGCATATGGAGAACTCTATATTTGGAAGTAGTGAAATCATGTAATGCTTACCATGTGTACATACCTATATTCGCCCTTCAGCAATCAATGGCTAGAATAATATCCTCACAAAAAATTTGCCCACAGAACACGAGTATATAACAATGCATGGTCTGTTAGTTACCTTGAAGAATTTGTTTGTGAGGACAGAACATGATTACATAACATGCATGACATGGTAGTTTCCTGTGAAGAATCGATTGCGAGATAACATGAGTATAACCATGCATGGCACTTCTATATTTTCGAACCCAGTATACATTTCCCTGTATTTTCTTCCCAGTTCCAATAGGGACATATCAATGCTATTTCTTGCATTATCCTACTCATACTCTGAACAATGTTGATCTTACATTAACAATGCATGTCCTTTTTGATATGATGCGGTGTCCCTACAGTTACTGCCCTTTGTAATCACACCACCTTTGCCAAAAATAGGGAAGCACAACTGGTTCCTCGCTCCATCAGACAACGGCAAAAGACTGATGATCATTCGGACACATGAACCGGAAAAGTTATATTGCAAAAAAAATCACTATATACAAGCACGTGAAATACGTGAGTATCCAGATAGTGGCTATTACGTCTATGAACAAGATACCAGCTTGTTGGGGCCTTCAGGATTTTTTAGTTGGAGGTGGGTAAAGAGCCTCGGTTCACACTCTCTTTTTCTCGGACTCAATTATTCGATTAACCAGGAGATCACCGTTGGCAAGGACCTTGATGGCGGAGAGGCTCTATTTTCTATGGAAAACTGTGTCTACACAGCAAGCCCTAGGAGTTTGGGAGCAAACTCCCCTGATTGTCAACGATACAGCCTGCAGCCAAAAGAAGGTGAGAATGAAAAAGGCATCCGGATTAACTTTGATCCTTGGATGTCTCAATAACGACAGGCAATGATGTGGTTCAAGCCTTCAGGTTGATAGGTAATTGGGATGTTGCGTCGAAAGGGTGGAGTACTGGTGTCTCCGGATCATTGGTCGCTGAAGCGGGGCTGCAAATTATGATGGTGTTGGATCATCTCTTTGAATGACTTTGTTGTCTTTGCTGCTTGTTCTGGATGGGTAGTTCTTTCTTTTGTTATGCATATTCCTTGTCATTTGGTCATCATCGTCTATGTCACTTACTATGTAATAGTTGCCTCTGTTTAGAATGTCATTCTCGTCTGTATCACGAGAGTCTGAGCGCTGCAGATGGGTGCGTTTTGGTGGTGTAGCAAGACTTCTTATGAACTATCATGTCTTGCTATTTATGTCAGTAGTAGTCACTAATCAGTGTTTGAATGTTGTATATATCGTTGTTTCGAGCTGTTTATTGTCTCGAACTACTGGTGGGCTAAATGAGGGCTTCACCATTCTTCAGTGTTCAGAGTGTATCTCCTTTTTTCAAGTTATATAATTTGAGCTTAGTGTCTTTTCAATGATGTACACTTGTTTGGGCCAGTGAGGTGTCGTTGAATATGGGCCGAGTAGTAATGCAATGCCAAACAGGTCAATTATGACTCTCAGGCCGGGCTCTCAACCTCAAAAAAAAAGGCCGGGCTCTCCAAAAAATAAAGAATAAGGACTCTTAGGCCAACATGTGGGCGCCACCGGTGTTTTCGTGCGCTTGCGCGCCGAGAGCATATTGGTGCGTGTTTGAAATTCATGCTACCTTTTCATCCCCAATCTCCCGCCCCTCCCCCACCTCTAGAATCTCGATTCCTACTCCAGTTCCCCCAAATCACCCTCCTGTACTCCCTGTACTCAAGCGCACTATCATGTCGCCGGTTAACGCGGATCTCAAAGCCGGACATCCTGGGGTCTGTCCTGCCTCCGCTCGCTGCGTGCTCTCGCTCAGTAGTGGCATGGCGGCGCTTGACGACCAATTTGCCGGCAAAGTGCTGATGGTAACCATCAACGGCGATCAGCCTCCCGTCTCGCCGGACGACCTTGTCAAAGCTCTTGGCATTGCGCACGGCATCCAAATAAGTGACTTGCTCATCAAAGCCTGTCCGCCACCGGCTCATTTCTTCGTCAGGTTCCGGACAACTTTCGACTGCAGTCATGTGTTCGAATCTTCTCGGCGTTTGTTTTGTGATGGCGAGCTGGTGAGCTTTGATCGGTGCCACCAAGGATGGGGCTTGGTGCCCTCTAAGCTTGAGTTTTTAACAAAGCTTACCTTCCATGGCATGCCTCGATGTGCTTGGAACAACGAGTCCATGAATGAGCTTATCAACGACCATGGAGGTGAGCTCATAAGTATGTTTGTTCCTCCAAACAGCTGGGCTCTGACGGTTATGGCATGGGTGAAGAAGCCGTTCACCATACCGAAGGTGATTGGTGTTGAGATACCGGTCCAGGAACTGGGGTTGTACTATTCGTCGCCACCAAGGCCGCCACGGACCACGTTAGGGATGTACCTATATCGAGTGTTCGTGCACGTCAAATAAGTGGTCAATCCATCAATCTAAGTCATGCTGCCGCCGTTGGTGCCAGGGTCCGTCGACGACATCCATTACAGGAGTCAACGTCAGACTTTCCCCGTGTTGCTCGGAATGATGGATGGCATAGGGCCTACTCCATCGCGCAGCGGAGGCCACTGCTTCTTTGGGAGAAGAGGCAGGGTTGGCTTCCTGGATGTGCTCTAATTTGGGGTAACAACTGAATCTTGTCAGATACTAGTTAAATCCGAGCTATGGGTGTGAAGCACTGATGTGCCAGTACATTTGATTGTGACCTGTTCTAATTTTGTACCTGAACTTTTTTTAGAAAGGGTTGTACGTCAACTTAATGTGCTAGCAGAACTTATTGTGTTGTTTGTCTGTTTTCTTTGCACAACATTCAAGATATTTCCCTGTCATTGATAAAGACGATGAACCGTTATATACGAGTTCGTTGGTTTCAACATAGCCCTACCCGTAGCGATCCACTGCTTCCATCCTGATTGTGCCGCCTGCGTGAAATTTTTGTATGCAAGTTCAGTGTGCTATGATGTTCTATATGATTGTGTCAACTATATACGTTTTTACTGAGCATCAGCAATGCAAATGGCTGAAAGATGTATTTACATGCATCGACCGATGGGTCTCTCTCTCTCACACACACACACGCGCGCACGCGCACAAGTGGGACCCGTTGAATTATTTCTTTGCTCGTGACAGCTTTTAATTAGGTTTCACTGTAATCTAACTTTTTTCTTAAGTTATTAATTGAGCTCAGTGACTTCAAAAAGTTGTACAGAAGCCTTGTTTGGGCCTTTCCGGCGTCGCTGAATGTGGGCTGAGTAGCCGTGTTAGGTTGTACTGTACTACACAGGACTTTTTTTCAACATCAGTAATGCAACTCGGCCGACAGTTGTACACAATATCCTGGTCAACTTGTTATTCTCCGCCTCGCTGGGCTGCAAACTTTCCTAGAAGGTATGCATTAGGCTTAACAAGAAAATGAACTTTAAGAAATAATAAATGAGATGTAATTATAATAACTAGGCAGTAACTATAAAAAATGCACCAAACGCGTAATTAGTTTAAAATATATATTATTATTGGAATTTGAAAATTTTAATTTCATTACTTGTTTAGCGTGCAATATTTCGTTGGATTTTAACGTAATAGAACTTTATTTTGAAATTATATTTAATCGGACAACAAATTTCAGATAAAAATATTTCAGATCCCATAAAAATGTGGGAAATGTTTTTGAATTCTGTTTTAAGCGATTGGTTGAAATTATTAATCATTGTCCTAGCTAGAAAATGGGTTGTACTTTTAACAAACTGTAAATGGGCTGTAGTAAATTCCATTAGAATTAAAAAATGGGCTGTACATTCTTACAAATCGCAAATGGGCCACTTGTGGGCCTTCTAAGTTGAAGCGTCCCCTAAAAAAACTAAGTTGACGCATATGCAAGGCTTTGTCAACAACACATGGTTCTGGCAGTTGTGGCCGTTGGATATCCATCCAGCGGAAGTCGTGCTTCTTCTTCAATCTCAGATATTCTTGTTTTAGCCGCCCAAAAAATGATTCCTCCCCCTGACATCTGGGGTGCACCATTTCGGAGGCTGACTTGTGGGACTACTAAGTTGACGCGTACCAAGGGCTTTGTCAACTTAGTTAATATAAACGATTCTAGCTGCAGACCGTACGATGTCCATCCAACGGCCGTAGTGCTTCTTCAACCTCTGGTCTTCTTGCTCCAGCCGCCCAAAGCAGCATCGGTCGTGCCGCGTGCTCCTGCCTCCCGTGGCCGACTATGATGCCGCGAAGACCTCACCGCCCCTACTACTCCCACGGCTGGCCATGGCATCCCTCTACTCACCCACACCCTCTGTTATTCTGCGGCAACGGCAGCCTCACACCGCAGCCGAACCAATGAGCCCTTGTACTCCTCTCAGCGCGGTCTTCCACTGCCACGTCTTCCCCGTCTCCGCGCCGTCCCCTTCCTAGGCCTCGTCATCGTCCACCGCCGTGGTGCTCTCGGCGTGGCGTGGTCAATATGGTCAACGACCGACTTCCATCGGAAGAGTACTGTACATGGAGAGGCTGACAGCTGGGTCCACGGCGGCCGCAAGGAAGTGCCTCATTATTACATGGGAAATAATTATTCCTCCACCTGACAGCAGGGACCCACCGGACGGGCCACCATATTTTGCTAAAAAAAGTTTCCCCCCTGACTGCTGGGACCCACCAGCTACATCTTCGCACGCAAGGAAGTGCGTCCGGGCAAAAAAAACGATTCGCCCCTGACTGTTGTGACCCATCAGCTACATCTTCGCATGCAAGGAAGTGCCTGATAGTCGGGACCCACCTGGTCGAAGTGTACGTAGCGTTGTCATTCTAGTCGCGAACGTGTACGTACATATTGGTCGATGTAGAGGCGCGCACGTAGCATGTACACGTACGTACAGCGGCCAGTGTGCAAGAAAGAAAATACGGCCACGCACGTACATACAGGCGGGGTATCGAACACCTACTCGTGCATACGTACAGCAAGGGCTCGTGTACATGGCTAGGTCGGAACGGAGAAACAGCATCGTCGTCGCCGCAAAAAAAACAATAGCGTCATCGTCCTGTTCATGGGGAGGCAACGGAATGCGTCGTGTTCATCGGGAGGCAACGGAACGCGTGGGAGCCAACTGGCTTGGACGGAACAGCCGATGGAAACGAGGCCTGGCGTACCGCAGAACGGAGGAAACGACCTTGTGTTCGACCGCCCACGTTCAAAACGAGATCCTGTTCATCGGGAGGGGTCTGGCGTACCGCAAAACGGAGGAAACGGACCTCCTACGGTCGAAACGGGGGTCGTGTTCATCGGGAGGGGTGTGGCGTACCACAAAACGAAGGAAACGGACTTCTGTTGGAGCGCTACGGTCGAAACGGGGGTCCTGTTCATCGGGAGGGGTGTGGCGTACTGCAAAACGGGACTCCACGGGATATTGTTCTTCTCCACCGTCGACCCCCTCCAGCCTCCACGGGATACTGTTCATCCAACGTTGACCTCCTCCAGCCTCCACCTGTGACTATTCATCCACGGGCTCCTGTTCATCCAGCCTCCACTGCGCGCTACTCTACCGGCTACTGTTTAACCAGCCCTCTCCACGGGCTCCTGTTCAACCACCCCTCCACGGGCTACTGTTCATCCAGCCCTCCATCGTCTACTGTTCATCCAGCTCTCCATGGGTTGGTCCTGTTCATCCAGCCCTCCACGGGGTCCTGTTCATCCAGCCCCAACCGGCTCGATCGATCAGGGTCATGTTCATCCAGAGGAAACACCACCGGGTCCTGTTCATGCACCCCCACCGGGAACTGTTCATCCAACCCCCCCCCCCACCCCAGCAATGCTCACTGTTCATCTAGAGGTAGCATCGATTGGCTTCAGTTAGCAGCAGTAGTGAAGGAATCGCTCGATCGGGTTCAATTAACAGCCATCGGTCGATCGCTTGGGTTCAGTAACGCATAGCCTGCAGTGCAATCGCTCGAGTTCAGTCAGAGCCCAATGCCTCACACCCACGCGCGTGCGTGCACGAGAGAAATGCGCATCGCTCGGCCCCGACCACCCACCGTAACCGGGAACACCCCGATATTTTCCTCGCCCTCGCTTCTACCACGGTTTTTTCCGTCATGGACGGCCCAAAGAATGTCATGCAGCTGCATCTCCAGCCCACCCAGGATGAAAAGCCCATTTGCTGTCATGATTTTTTGTCATAGAAGTAGGAGCCCACCACATCTGTGATGATACCGGGTTTTGTCACAATATTCGTCATAGAAGTGTCATAAGTATGACAGAAAAAAATTCCTTGGGCCCAAAATGTCACGGATGTGCCTTTTTTTGTAGCGGTTCCAGGTGGCGTGAGTTGTGAAACTATTCCACATTGTTTCAAATGAAGACCAAACTCATAACTCAAATATTCGTCTCTGCGATCAGATTGTAGAAACTTTATTTTCTTGTTACAATGATTTTCCACTTTACTCTGAAATTCTTTGAACTTTTCAAATGTTTCAGACTTATGTTTCATCAAGTAGATATACCCATATCTGCTCAAATCATCTGTGAAGGTCAGAAAATAATGATACCCGCCGCAAGCCTCTACACTCATCGGACCGCATACATTAGTATGTATTATTTCAAATAAGTCAGTTGCTTGCTCCATTGTTCCGGAGAACGGAGATAGTCATCTTGCCCATGAGGCATGGTTCGCAAGCATCAAGTGATTCATAATCAACTGATTCCATAAATCCATTAGCATGGAGTTTCTTCATGCGCTTTACACCAATATGACCTAAATGGCACTTCCACATATAAGTTGCACTATCATTATTAACTTTGCATATTTTGGCTTCAATATTATGAATATGTGTATCATTACAATCGAGATTCAATAAACCATTTGTATTGAGTGTATGACCATAGAAGGTTTTATTCATGTAAATAGAACAATTATTCTTTGACTTAAATGAATAACCATATTGCAATAAACATGATCCAATCATATTCATGCTCAACGCAAACACCAAATAACTTTTATTTTAGGTTCAACACTAATCCCGAAGGTAAAGGGAGTGTTCGGTGGTGATCTTATCAACCTTGGAATCACTTCCAACTCACATCATGCCCTTAACTAGTCTCTGTTTTTTTTTGCAACTCCCATTTCGAGTTACTACTCTTAGCAACTGAACCAGTATCAAATACTGAGAGGTTGCTATAAACACTAGTAAAATACACATCAATAACATGTATATCAAATATACCTTTGTTCACTTTGCCATCCTTCTTATCCGCCAAGTATTTAGGGCAGTTCCACTTCCAGTGACCACTTCCTTTGCAGTTGGAGCACTCAGTTTCAGGTTTGGGTCTAGTTTTGGGTTTCTTCATGGGAGTGGCAACTTGCTTGCCATTCTTCTTGAAGTTCCCTTTCTTTCCCTTGCCCTTTTACTTGAAACTAGTGGTCTTGTCAACCATCAACACTTGATGCTTTTTCTTGATTTCTACCTTTGTTGATTTCAGCATCGCGAAGAGCTCGGGAATCATTTTCGTCATCCCTTACATATTATAGTTCATCACGAAGTTCTAGTAACTTGGTGATAGTGACCAGAGAACTCTATCAATCACTATCTTATCTGGAAGATTAACTCCCACTCGATTCAAGTAATTGCAGTACTTAGACATTCTGAGCACATGCTCACTGGTTGAGCTATTCTCCTCCATCTTGTAGGCAAAATACTTGTCAGAGGTCTCATACCTCTTGACTCGGGCATGAGTCTGAAATACAAATTTCAACTCTTGGAACATCTTATATGTTCCATGGCGTTCAAAATGTTTTTGAAGTCCTGATTCTAAGCCGTAAAGCATGGTCCACTAAACTATCAAGTAGTCGTCATACCGAGCTTTGCCAAATGTTCATAACGTCTGCATCTGCTCCTGCAATAGGTCCATCACCTAGCGGTGCATCAAGGACATAATTCTTCTGTGCAGCAATGAGGATAATCCTCAGATAACGGAGCTAGTCCACATCATTGCTACTAACATCTTTCAACTCATTTTCTCTAGGAACATATCAAGAATAAAACAGGGGAGCTATACGCGAGCTATTGATCTACAACATAGACATGCAAAATACTATCAGGTACTAAGTTCACGATAAATTAAAGTTCAATTAATCATATTACTTAAGAACTCCCACTTAGATAGACATCCCTCTAATCATCTAAGTGATCATGTGATCCATATCAACTAAACCATGTCCGGTCATCACGTGAGATGGAGTCGTTTTCAATGGTGAACATCACTATGTTGATCATATCTACTATATGATTCACGCTCGACCTTTCGGTCTCAGTGTTCCGAGGTCATATCTGCATATGCTAGGCTCATCAAGTTTAACCCGAGTATTCTGCCTGAGCAAAACTGGCTTGCACCCATTGTATGTGAACGTGGATCTTATCACACCCGATCATCACGTGGTGTCTCGGCACAACAAACTGTCGCAATGGTGCATACTCAGGGAGAACACTTGTACCTTGAAATTTAGTGAGAGATCATCTTATAATGCTACTGTCGTACTAAGCAAAATAAGATGCATAAAAGATAAACATCACATGCAATCAAAATATGTGACATGATATGGCCATCACCATCTTGTGCCTTTGATCTCCATCTCCAAAGTACCATCATGATCTCCATCATCACCGGCATGACACCATGATCTCCATCATCTTGATCTTTATCAACGTGTCGTCGCATGGTTGTCTCGCCAACTATTGCTTTTGCAACTATTGCTATCACTTAGCGATGAAGTAAAGCAATTATATGGCACTTGGATCTTATGCAATAAAGAGACAACCATAAGGCTCCTGCCAGTTGCCAATAACTTTAACAAGACATGATCATCTCATACAACAATTTATATCTCATCACGTCTTGACCATATCACATCACAACATGCCCTGCAAAAACAAATTAGACGTCCTCTACTTTGTTGTTGCAAGTTTTACATGGCTGGTACGGGCTTAGCAAGAGTCGTTCTTACCTATGCATCAAAACCACAATGATTTTTTGTCAAGTGTGCTGTTTTAACCTTCAACAAGGACCGGGCGTAGTCACACTTGATTCAACTAAAGTTGGAGAAACAAACACCCACTAGCCACCTGTGTGCAAAGCACGGCAGTAGAACCAGTCTCATGAACGCGGTCATGTAATGTCTGTCTGGGCCGCTTCATCCAACAATACCGCTGAATCAAAGTATGACATGCTCGTAAGCAGTATGATTATTATCACACACAACTCTTTGTGTTCTACTCGTGCATATAACATGTACGCATAGACCTGGCTCGGATGCCACTGTTGGGGAACGTAGTATTTCAAAAAAAATTGCCTACGATCACGCAAGATCTATCTAGGAAAAGCATAGCAACAAGCGGGGAGAGTGTGTCTATGTACCTTTGTAGACCGAAAGCGGAAGCGTTTAGTAACACGGTTGATGTAGTCGAACGTCTTCGTGATCTAACCGATCCAAGTACCGAATGTACGGCACCTTTGTGTTCAGCACATGTTCAGCTCGATGACGTCCCTCGATCTCTTGATCTAGTTGAGGACGAGGGAGAGTTTCGTCAGCACGATGGTGTGGCAACGGTGATGATGAAGTTATCGGCGCAGGGCTTCGCCTAAGCACTATGACGATATGACCGAGGTGTGTAACTGTGGAGGGGGGGACCGCACACGGCTAAGACAATTGTCTGTTGTGCTATTGGGGTGCCCCCTAGCCACGTATATAAAGGAGGGAGGAAGAGGAGGCCGGCCTAGGAGGGGCGCGCCTATAGGGGGAGTCCAACTAGGATTTCCAATCCTAGTTGGAATCCCTTCCTTTTCCAAGAGGGGAGAGAGAGAAGGAGTAGGAGAGGGAGAAGGAAAGAGAGGGGGGCGCCGCCACCTCCCTAGTCCAATTCGGACTTGCCATGGGGGGGTGCGTGACCACCCCTTGAGGCCCTTCTCTCCTTTCCCTTATGGCCCATTAAGGCCCACTACTTCCCCCAGCAAATTCCCGTAACTCTCCGGTACTCCGAAAAATACCCGAATCACTTGGAACCTTTCTGATGTTTGAATATAGCCATCCAATATATCAATCTTTATGTCTCGACCATTTCAAGACTCCTCGTCATGTCTGTGATTTTATCCAGGACTCCGAACAACCTTCAGTACATCAAATCACATAACTCATAATACAAATCGTCATCGAACGTTAAGCGCGCGGACCCTACGGGTTCGAGAACTATGTAGACATGACCGAGACACATCTCTGGTCAATAACCAATAGCGGAACCTGGATGTTCATATTTGCTCCTACATATTCTACGAAGATCTTTATCGGTCAAACCGCATAACAACATACGTTGTTCCCTTTGTCAATGGTATGTTACTTGCCCGATATTCGATCGTCGGTATCACCATACCTAGTTCAATCTCGTTACCAACAAGTCTCTTTACTCGTTCTGTAATGCATCATCCCGCAATTAACTCATTAGTCATATTCCTTGCAAGGCTTATAGTGATGTGCATTACCGAGAGGGCCCAGAGATACATCTCCGATACACAGAGTAACAAATCCTAATCTCGATCTATGCCAACCCAACAAACACCTTCGGAGACACCTGTAGAGCATCTTTATAATCACTCAGTTATGTTGTGATGTTCGATAGCACACAAGGTGTTCCTCCGGTATTCGGGGGTTGCATAATCGCATAGTCAGAGGAACATGTATAAGTCATGAAGAAAGCAATAGCAATAAAACTCAACGATCATAATGCTAAGCTAACGGATGGGTCTTGTCCATCACATCATTCTCTAATGATGTGATCCCGTTCATCAAATGACAACACATGTCTATGGTTAGGAAACATAATCATCTTTGATTAATGAGCTAGTCAAGTAGAGGCAGACTAGGGACACTCTGTTTTGTCTATGTATTCACACATGTACTAAGTTTCCGGTTAATACAATTCTAGCATGAATAATAAACATTTATCATGATATAAGGAAATATAAATAACAACTTTATTATTGCCTCTAGGGCATATTTCCTTCATATAGTTCAACACAAAGCTCTGGTAGCTAGGTGGTAGCGATTGAAGAACTCTATCAGTGAAGGCCACTGGCGGGAGCTCAGTTCCTAACTCAGCCAGCCGGTTGTAATACCCAAACATTATGAGTATGTGCTCACTCACAGACCCATTCTCATCCATCTTGCAGGCATAGAACTTATCGGAGGTCTCATACCTCTCGATTCAGGCATTCTTCTCAAAGATGAACTTCAACTCCTAGAACATCTCATATTCACCATGACGTTCAAAACGCCTTTGAAGTCCCGGCTCTAAGCCATAAAGCATGGCACACTGAACTATTGAGTAGTCATCAACACACGACTGCCAGGCGTTAACAATGTCCACAATTGCTGGAGGGGGTGGCGCACCAAGCGGTGCATCAAGGACATAAGACTTATGGGAAGCCGTGAGGATAATCCTCAGATTACGGTCCCAATCCACAAAGTTACTTCCATCATCTTTCAACTTGGCTTTCTCTAGGAACGCATTGAAATTCAGGGGAGCTACTGCGCGCGCCATTGATCTACAACATAAATTTGCAAAGATAACTTAGACTAATGTTCATGATAAATGAGTTCAATTAATCATATTACCTAAGAACTCCCACTCAAATCAACATACCTCCGGTTGTCCGAGTGTAACACGATCCAAATTCACCAACCCAAGTCCGATCATCACGTGAGATGAGGTGGTTTCAATGGTGAACATCTCCATGTTGATCATATCAACTATATGACTCGTGTTCGACCTTTCGGTCTCTTGTGTTCCGAGGCCATGTCTGTACATGCTAGGCTCGTCAATTTTAACCCAAGTGTTCCGCATGTGCAAAACTGGCTTGGACCCGTTGTATGCGAACGTAGAGTCTGTCACACCCGATCATCACGTGATGCTTCGAAATGACGAACTTTCGCAATGGTGCACACTTGGAGAGAACACAATTTTATCTTGAAATTTTTAGTGAGGGATCACCTTATAATGCTACCGTCGTCCTAAGCAAAATAAGATGCATAAAAGGATTAACATCACATGCAAATCATAAGTGACATGATATGGCCATCAACTTATGCTTTTGATCTCCATCTCCAAAGCACCAGCATGATCTCCATCATCACCGGCATGACACCATGATCTCCATCATCGTGTCGCCATCAGGGTTGTCACGCCAACCATGCTTCTACTACTATTGCTACTGCTTAGCGATAAAGTAAAGCATTACATAGCGCTTAATGATTAACACGCAAGTCATACAATAATTAAAGACAACCCTATGGCTCCTGCTGGTTGCCGTATGCATCGACATGCAAGTCGATATAAACTATTACAAACATGATCATCCCATACATCAAATACTTCATCATGTCTTTGGCCATATCATATCACAACATACACTGCAAAAACAAGTTAGACGTCCTCTACTTTGTTGTTGCATGTTTTACGTGGCTGCTATGGGTATCTAGCAAGAACGATTCTTACCTATGCAAAGCCACAACGGTGATATGCAAGTTGCTATTTAGCCTTCTACAAGGACCGCCTTTGTTGAATCTGATTCAACTAAGGTGGGAGAGACAGACACCCGCCATCCATGTTTATGCACCAAAGTCACATGTATGTCGATGGAACCGGTCTCATGTACGTGACATGTAAGGTTAGTCCGGGCCGCTTCATCCCACAATACCGCCAAATCAAGAAAAGACCAAGGAAGGAAGCAATCTGAATATCAACACCCACAAACTCCTTTGTGTTCTACTTGTGATGTCATCTATGCATAGACCTAGCTCATGATGCCACTATTGGGGAACGTTGCATGGGAAACAAAAAAAATCCTATGGTCACCAAGATCAATCTAGGAGATGACCATCTATGATAGGAGAGATTGCATCTACATACCCTTGTAGATTGCTAAGCAAAAGTGTTAAGAAACGCGGTTGATGTAGTCGAACATCTTCGCGATCCAATCATGATCCGTCCCGCGAACTCCTAATCCAAGTGCCGAACGGACGGCACCTCCGCGTTCAACACACGTACAGCTTGATGACGCCTTCACCTCCTCGATCCAGTGAGCGATGGTGAAGTAGTAGCTTGAGTCCTCCAGTAGCACGACGGCGTGGTGGCGGTGGTGGTGGCGGAATCTCAGCAGAGCTTCGCTAAGCACTGCAGAGAGGAAGAAGGATGCGAGGGAGAGGAGAAGCAGAGTCGTGGCATGGAGATGTGTTCTCTAGGGTGCGGCTGCCCTCTCTCTACCTCTCTATATATAGGGGAAGGGAGGAGGGTGGGTTCCCCTAGGGTTTCCCTAGGGGGCAGCGGCCAGGGCAGATGGGATCTCCCCTAGGGTGACTTGCCCCCCCAAGCTGGGAGGTGGAAAGCCCTAGGGGGTGCCCCCAACCCTCCTGGTTACGTGAGATGGGGTGAGGGGGCTCTCAAACCCTTAGTGGGCTGGTTTGACCCTCCCCTTGGCCCATGGGCCCCCCAATACTTGGTGGGGCCCCCCGAAACCCCTTTCGGTGACGCTGGTCATCACCCGGTACCCCCAGAACAATTCCGGACTCCAATACCCTTCGTCCAATATATCTATCTTCACCTCCGGACCATTCCGGAGTTCCTCATCACGTCTGGGATCTCATCCGGGACTCCGAACAACCTTCGGTAACCACCATAATGACTCAACTATACTTATATCATCACCAAAAGTTAAGTGTGTAGACCCTGCGGGTTCGAGAACTATGCAGACATGACCGAGACACCTCTACGATCAATAACCAATAGCGGGACCTGGATGCCCACATTGGTTCCCACATATTCTACGGAGATCTTATCGGTTGAACCTCGATGTCAAGGATTCAACTAATCCCATATGTAGTTCCCTTTGTCTATGGTATGTTACTTGCCCGAGATTCGATCATCGGTATCTCCATACCTAGTTCAATCTCGTTATCGGCAAGTCTCTTTACTCATTTCATAATACAAGGTACCGTGACTAACTCATTGTTCACATTGCTTGCAAGCTTATTGTGATGTTGTATTAACGAGTGGGCCCTGAGATACGTCTCCGTCATACAGAGTGACAAATCCCAGTCTTTTGATCCATGCCAACTCAACAGACACCCTTGGAGATACCTGTAGAGCACCTTTATAGTCACCCAGCTATGTTGCAACATTTGGTACACACAAGGCACTCCTCCGGTGTCAGTGAATTGCATGATCTCATGGTCATGGGAACATATACTTGACATGCAGAAAATGATAGCAATAAACTTGACACGATCATATCCTATGTTCATAGTTCAGGTCTTGTCCGTCACATCATTCTCCTAATGATGTGATCCCATTATCAAATGACAACTCATGTCCATGGCTAGGAAACCATAGCCATCTTTGGTCAACGAGCTAGTCCGGTAGAGGCTTACTAGGGACATGTTGTTGTCTATGTATCCACACATGTATTTGAGTTTCCGGCCAATACAATTATATCATGGATAATAAACGAAATATAATAATATCCACTTTAGCCTCTAGGGAATGTTTCCAACACGTAGGCAGTAGCTAGATGGCTTCCTCTCTCTCTTTTTATTCTCAATACAATGGTCTCTTGGAGATCTATTTGATGTAACTCTTTTTTGCGGTGTGTTTGTTGGGATCCGATGAACTTTGAGTTTATGATCGGATCTATTTTATGCATGAAAGTTATTTTAGTTTTGATCTGCTATATGCATGATTATTTATAGCCACGTATTTCTTCTTCGAATCTTTGGTTTAGTTAAGCCGACTAGATCGATTTTTCTTGCCATGGAAAGAGGTGCTTTGTGTTGGGTTCGATCTTGCGGTGCTCAATCCCAGTGACAGAAAGGGACATGACACGTATGTATCATTGCTATTAAGGATAAAAAGAAGGGGTCTATTCCTACATGAATATATCTTATCTACATCATGTCATCATTCTTATTGCATTACTCCATTTTTCCATGAACTTAATACACTAGATGCATGCTGGATAGCGGTCGATGTGTGGAGTAATAGTAGTAGATGTAGACAGGAGTCGGTCTACTAATCTTGGACGTGATGCCTATATATTGATCATTGCCTAGATATTGTCGTAATTATTTCAAGTTCTATCAGTTGCCCAACAGTAATTTGTTTACCCGTTGTATGCTATTTTCTCGAGAGAAGCCACTAGTGAAATCTACGGCCACCGGGTCTATTCTTTATCATATTTGCTTGTCGATCTTTTATTTGCCACTTTTATTTTCAGATCTATTATTCCAAAAACCTAAAAATACCTTGCTCCAACTATTTTGTTGTTTATTTTATTTTGCATTTCCGCGAGATCTATTTATCCAATCTACTACAAACCAATCTATCTTTTACCCGGGAGGGATTGCCAATCCCTCTTACGCGTTGGGTTGCAAGTATTTGTTCTTTGTGTGCAGGTACTATTTACATAGTGTTCCTTGGTTCTCCTACTGGTTCGATAACCTTGGTCTCATCACTGAGGGAAATTCCTACAGTAGTTATGCTGCATCATCCCTTCCTCTTTGGGGAAAATACTGACACGGACACGAGCCATCAAGAAAGGATTTCTGGCACCGTTGCCGGGGAGACATCATCAACATCTATCAGGTTCCTAATCACAAATCTCATCTCCTTGCAATTTACATTATTTGCCATTTGCCTCTCATTTTCATCTCCCCCACTTCACAAAATTTTGCCATTTCATTCGTCGTTTTCTAGTCAGATCTCTTGCTTGCTTGAACTTGTCATCATGAGTGATTTTGGTATGGCAGAAAGAGATGATGGCCTAACTCCTAAAATTGGTGGATCTGGCAATCTGGATGCTAAAACTTTTGTTTTGGGGCAAGGGAATTTTATGGGAAAATAACATATCCAAGATTTTTTCAATTGTGTTGGAAATTTGACTCTTGATGATGCTCCTATACTTAAAAGAACTAAATCTTATGCGGAGGCTATTTCAACACTAGTTCTGAAACTTGAAAATAAATTTATCCATACCCTCCTACCTTGCAAAGATTGTTTTATGAGCTACCCGTTATAAAGAATTCCAAAGCTAAAAAGTTGGCTAGCCTTGTTCTTATGAATGAATTTGATTACGTAATTCGGGAAGCTAGGGAAAATTTTGATTTTTATGCCATGAAACATGAGAAACCGGTGATAGATGAGATCCTTTATAATGGTGATTATATGTTGAGACACTTGCTTGGAAATATAAAAATTTTCGATGAGAATCTTAAAAAGGAAATCCCCGTTTTACATATAACCCAACAAGTTTTCAATGATGCCAATCAACACTATTCTTGGATTGTTACCGGAAATCAAAGGGGATATGATGATAAGCAACTTGATAGTGCTAAAGTTAATATGGATAATGTGTTTCAAGTTATTTTTGAAAAACCTCCGGACAAAAACACAGCTAAGGAAAATAAAAATAAAAATGACAACACTTAGATCTATGCTCTATGCATAGCTACGGGCGTAAAACGATAGCGCTTGTTGGGAGGCAACCCAATGAATAATTTTTTTTGCCTTTTTCTTTCTATCCTTGAGAGTTTGCACAATTATTCCTCTGATATGATTTTGTTTTTTATGTTTTGATTAGTGTTTGGACCAAGCAAAGCCTTTGGGATCATGTTGGGTGATAGTTGATTTGATCTTGTTGGAAAACAGAAACTTTTGTGTCCAGTAAAATAATTTAAAAAAATCACAGAAGTGACAGAAAATTCTGATTTTTTTACACAAGATTTATATACAAATTGCCTACGGTGTCCTAATATTTCAGAATTTTTGGAGTTACATAAGTATACGAAGTTTTCATAGTGCTACAGACTGTTCTGTTTTTGACAGATTCTGTTTTCTTTGCGTTGTGTGCTTGTTTTGATGAATCTATGGTTCGTATCACTGGGTATAAGCCATGGTAAAGTTAGAATACAGTAGATATAATGAAAAATAAAATACAAATGGGTTTGCAATAGTACTTAGAGTAGTGATTTGCTTTGTTATACTAACGGATCTCACGAAGGTTTTGTTGAGTTTTGTGTGATTGAAGTTTTCAAGTTTTGGGTGAGATCACGAATGAAGGAATAAGGAGCAAGAAGAGCCTAAGCTTGGGGATGCCCCATGGCACCCCAAGTTATTATCCGAATAGAAACAAGCAACTAAGCTTGGGGATGCCCCCGAGTGGCATCCCCTCTTTCTTCTAACGACCATCGGTATTTTACTTGGAGCTATATTTTTATTTGTCACATATCATGAGTTTTGCTTGGAGCGTCTTTTATTATATGAGTCTTTTCTTGTTTTGCCTTTTAGTTTGTGTCATTTATCCTTGCTGGACACACCTATTTGAGAGAGCCAAAATTATGCTATGACTTGTTAGAATTGCTCTTTATGCTTCACTTAAATATTTTGAGCTATAGAAATGCTCTGATGCTTCACTTAGATTTATTTGAGAGTTAGTAATTTTTTTAAGAAATTCTCTCATGCTTCACTTATATTATTTTGAGAGATGGAAAAATTTTATGCTCATGCTCTTCACTTAAATTTGTTTGGGCTATCAAAAGCAACATATGAAACTAGTACCAAAGTGATAGATATTCAAGAGGGATATAATAAAAACTTTCATGAAGATCATTGGACAAAATAAACTTGATTCCTTGTAATAGTTTTGCGGTATGATGGTAATAATATGTGAGTCATGTTGGTGAGTAATCATGCTTTAGTAAGAATATTGGTTTTAAGGTTTGTGATTCCCTATGCAAGCATGAAAGTCAATAGTTATGCAATGAAATTACATCCTACTTGTGGTGCATTATTCAGTGTTAGTTATGCTTAATGCTCGCTTATGTGATTTTTTGTTTCTTGGTTGGATGCTTCTCAATCTATTTGCTAGCCTTCCCTTGTACTAAGTAGGAATACTACTTGTGCATCCAAAATCCTTAAGCCTGGTTTTGCCATATGAGTCCACCATACCTACCTATATGCGGTATTCTATTGCCATTCTAAGCAAATTTGTATGTGCCATCTCTAATTTTCAAAATAATTTCTTTTAGTGTGCTCGTACCGCTCATGAAATGGTAGTGGTGGCTGATATTTTTCCATGCTAGATGTGTTATTCTCAAGATGAGTGTTTATTCACTTGTCATTGCATGAGAGTATGGCAAAGGTATTAGGGAATCCCAGTCCAGAAATGAAAAATGAATTTACTTTATGTTGTCAAATAATAAATTCTTGGAAAGTGTTGGTATGGACGACACCCGTGGATACGGCCAGCCGTGGAATGTGAAAGTATGATGGAAAAGGAATCAACTTTATTTTCTGTTTGGGAACCGCCTATGATATATCTAGCATGGAAAATATTGGGAACTACTCGATTGTTTTCGTTGACAGGAAAAGCATGCCACTCAAAATGTTTTATCTCTATTTATTTTTTTGCTCTGAGCTCTAGCACCTCAACAAATCCCTACTTCCCTCTGCGAAGGGCATTTTGATGTCTACTACACAACCTTCTTCTTGTAGACGTTGTTGGGCCTGCAAGTGCACAGGTTTGTAGGACAGTAGCAAATTTCCCTCAAGTGGATGACCTAAGGTTTATCAATCCGTAGGAGGCGTAGGATGAAGATGGTCTCTCTCAAACAACCATGCAACCAAATAACAAAGAGTCTCTTGTGTCCCCAACACACCTAATACAATGGTAAATTGTATAGGTGCACTAGTTCGGCGAAGAGATGGTGATACAACTGCAAAATAGATAGGAGATATAGGTTTTTGTAATCTGAAATTATAAAAACAGCAAGGTAACAAGTGGTAAAAGTGAGCGTAAACGGTATTGCAATGATAGGAAACAAGGCCTAGGGTTCATACTTTCATTAGTGCAAGTTCTCTCAACAATAATAACATAGATAGATCATATAACAAGCCCTCAACATGCAACAAAGAGTCACTCCAAAGCCACTAATAGCGGAGAACAAACGTAGAGATTATGGTAGGGTCCGAAACCACCTCAAAGTTATTCTTTCAGATCGATCTATAAAAGAGTTCGTACTAGAATAACACCTTAAGACACAAATCAACCAAAACCCTAATGTAACCTAGATACTCCATTGTCACCTCAAGCATCCATGGGCACGATTATATGATATGCATCACACAATCTCAGATTCATCGGACCAACATAAAAGTACTTCAAAGAGTGCCCCAAAGTTTCTACCGGAGAGTCAAGAATGTGTGCCAACCCCTATGCATAGGTTCATGGGCGGAACCCGCAAGTTGGTCACCAAAACATACATCAAGTGGCACATGATATCCCATTGTCACCACAGATAAGCATGGCAAGACATACATCAAGTGTTCTCATAAAAGACTCAATCCGATAAGATAACTTCAAAGGGGAAACTCAATTCATCACAAGAGAGTAGAGGGGGAGAAACATCATAAGATCCAACTATAATAGAAAAGCTCAGGATACATCAAGATCGTGCCTTAGAGGGAACACGAGAGAGAACACGAGAGAGAGAGAGAGAGATCAAACACATAGCTACTGGTACATACCCTCAGCCTCGAGGGTGAACTACTCCCTCCTCATCATGGAGAGCATCGGGATGATGAAGATGGCCACCGGTGATGGGTTCCCCCTCCGGCAGGGTGCCGGAACGGGCTCCCGAGAGGGTTTTGGTGGCTACAGAGGCTTGCGGCGGCGGAACTCCCGATCTATCTTGTTTTTTGATGGTTTTAGGGTACGTAGGTATATATAGGCGAAAGAAGTCGGTCTGGGGACACTCGAGGGGTCAACGAGAGGGGGTCGCGCCCTGTAGGAGGGGTTATCTCCTGGGCTCCTCAAGGATCTTCTGACTTGATCTCCAAGCCTCCCGGATGATAATCTTCCAAAAAACACGTTGCTGAAGGTTTCATTCCGTTTGGACTCCGTTTGATATTCCTTTTCTTCGAAATACTAAAACAGGCAATAAAACAGCAATATGGGCTGGGCCTCCGGTTAATAGGTTAGTCCCAAAAGTAATATAAAAGTGTATAATAAAGCCCATAAGCATCCAAAAGGAGTAATATAATAGCATGGAACAATCAAAAATTATAGATACGTTGGAGACGTATCAAGCACCCCAAGCTTAATTCCTGCTCGTCCTCGAGTAGGTAAATGATAAAAACAGAATTTTTGATGTGGAATTCTACCTAGCATAATTCTCAATGTAATTTTATTTATTGTGGCATGAATGTTCAGATCCAAATGATACAAAATAAAAGTTCATATTAACATGGAAATGGTGATAATTCAAGCATACTAATCAAAGTAATCATGTCTTCTCAAAATAACATGGCCAAAGAAAGTTATCCCTACAAAATCATATAGTCTGGCTGTTGCTCTATCTTCATCACACAAAGTATTTAATCATGCACAACCCCGATGACAAGCCAAGCAATTGTTTCACACTTTAGTAATCTCAAACTCTTTCAACTTTCACGCAATACATGAGCGTGAGCCATGGACATAGCACTATATGTGGAATAGAATGGTGGTTGTGGAGAAGACAAAAAGGAGAAGATAGTCTCACATCAACTAGGTGTATCAACGGGCTATGAAGATGCCCATTAATACATATCAATGTGAGTGAGTAGGGATTGTCATGCAACGGATGCACTAGAGCTATAAATATATGAAAGCTCAACAAAAGAAACTAAGTGGGCCATCATTGGAATATACAAGTCAAGTTCTATAATGAAAAATTCCCACTAGTATATGAAAGTGACAACATATGAGACTCTCTATCATGAAGATCATGGTGCTATTTTGAAGCACAAGTGTGGAAAAAGAGATAGTAGCATTGTCCCTTCTCTCTTTTTCTCTCATTTTATTTTTTTTATTTTTTCTCTTTTTTTCTTTGGCCTTTCCTTTTTTTTCTTTTTCTTTGGCCTTTCCTTTTTTTATTTTTGGCCTTTTTCATTTTTTTCTTTTCTCACTTTTTTTCTTTTTGTAAAGTCCGAAGTCTCATCCCGACTTGTGGGGGAATCATAGCCTTCATCATCCTTTCCTCACTAGGAAAATGCTCTAATAATGAAGATCATCACACTTTTATGGATTTACAACTCAAGAATTACAACTCAAAGCTAGAACAAGGTATGACTCTATATGAATGCCTCCGGTGGTGTACCGGGATATGCAATGAATCAAGAGTGACATGTATGAAAGTTATGAGGGTGGCCTTGCCACAAATACAATGTCAACTACATGATCATGCAGAGAGCAATATGACAAAAGTAATGCGTGTCATATGAACGGAACGGTGGAAAGTTGCATGGCAATATATCTCGGAATGGCTATGGAAATGACATAATAGGTAGGTATGGTGGCTGTTTTGAGGAAGGTATATGGTGGGTGTATGGTACCGGCGAAAGTTGCACGGCATAAGAGAGGATAGCAATAATGGAAGGGTGAAAGGGTGTGTATAATCCATGGACTCAACATTAATCAAAAGAACTCATGCATTTGTTGCAAAAATTTAGAAGTCATCAAAAACCAAAGCACTATGCGCATGATCCTAGGGGGATAGATTGGTAGCAAAAGACCATCGCTCGTCCCCGACCGCCACTCATAAGGAAGACAATCAATAAATAAAATTGTGCTCCAACTTCATCACAAAGCGGTTCACCATATGTGCATGCTACGGGAATCACAAAATTCAACACAAGCATTCTTTAAATTCATAATCACCCAACTAGCATAACTTTAATATCACTACCTCCATATCTCAAAACAATTATCAAGCATCAAATTGATCATAGCATCCAATTCACTTCCTATGATAGTTTTCGTTCAAATTACCATGTTGTTTAAGACTCTCAAAATAATATAAGTGAAGTGTGAGAGACTAGCAATTTCTAAAAAATATAACCACTGTCGTGCTCTAAAAGATATAAGTGATGCACTAGAGCAAATGACAAACTACTCTGAAATATATAAGTGAAGATCAATGAGTAGTCGAATAATTGTGCAACTATGTGAAGACTCTCTAACATTAAGGAATTTCAGATTTTGGTATCTTATTCAAACAGCAAGCAAAACAAAATAAAATGACATTGCAAGGATAGCACAACTCATGTGAAGAAGCAAAAACTTAGGCTCAACCGATACTAACCGATAGTTGTTGAAGAAGAAAGGTGGGATGCCTATCGGGGCATCCCCAAGCTTAGATGCTTGAGATTTCTTGAAATATTATATTGGGGTGCCTTGGACATCCCCAAGCTTGAACTTTTGTGTCTCCTTAATTCCTCTCATATCATGGTTTCTCTCTTTTTTTTATGAAAAGCTTCATTCACAACAAACTCAACAAGAACTCGTGAGATAGGTTAGTATAAACCAATGCAAAACCTTATCATTTTCTGCTGTAACAAATCACTAAAATTATTATTCAACGTTGCTTACTAAATGCCTCTGCATATTTAATACTCCTATCCTTAAATAGAATCATTAAACAAGCAAACATATGCAAACAATGCAAACATAACAGCAATCTGCCAAAACAGTACAGTCTGTAAAGAATGCAAGAGTATCAATATTTCCCTGACTCCAAAAATTATGAACTAAAATTCCCACTGTAATAAATTTATCATAGCTTAATATGAAAAAAGATTCAACATTATACCACTCTTTGACTTTTCTAGATTTTTGCAACAGCGGTAAACTTTCTGTTTTCAAACAGCAACATGTATACTAGCAAAATAAGCATGGCAAAGGCTATCCTTGACAATTTTATTGAAACTAAAGATGCAAAACATTATTCTAACTAACAGCAAGCAGATACTAACAAAAGAAAATGACGCTCCAAGCAAAACACATATCATGTGGCAAATAAAAATATAGCTCCAAGTAAAGTTACCGATGAACGAAGACGAAAGAGGGGATGCCTTCCGGGGCATCCCCAAGCTTAGGCTCTTGGTTGTCCTTGAATATTATCTTGGGGTGCCTTGGGCATCCCCAAGCTTAGGCTCTTGCCACTCCTTATTCCATAGTCCATCGAATCTTTACCCAAAACTTGAAAACTCCACAACAGAAAACTCAACAGAAAACTTGTAAGCTCCGTTAGTATAAGAAAATAAAACCACCACCTAGGTACTGTAATGAACTCATTCTAAATTCATATTGGTGTAATATATACTGTATTACAACTTATTTATGGTTCATACCACTTAATACTAGCCATAGATGCATCAAAATAAGCAAACAACACATAGAAAACAGAATCTGTCAAAAACAGAACAGTCTGTAGTAATCTGTATCAAACGTATACTTCTGGAACTACAAAAATTCTACCAAATTAGGAAGACCTGAGAAATTTGTGTAACAATCTAGATCAAAAAGAATCATATCAATAGAACGTTTTTGTGAATTAACAAAACTAATTTACTGGGTGCAAAAGTTTCTGATTTTCAGCAGGATCAACACAACTATCACCGTAAGCTATCCTAAAGGTCTTACTTGGCACTTTATTGAAACGAAAGCTATAAAACATGATTACTACAGTAGCATAATCATGTGGACACACAAAAACAGTAAGGGTAAATATTGGGTTGTCTCCCAACAAGCGCTTTTCTTTAATGCCTTTCTAGCTAGGCATGATGATGACAATGATGCTCACATAAAAGATAAGAATTGAAACATAACGGGAGCATCATGAAGCATATGACTAGCACATTTAAGTCTAACCCACTTTCTATGCATAGGGATTTTGTGAGCAAACAACTTATGGGAACAATAATCAACTAGCAAAGGAAGGTAAAACAAGCATAGCTTCAAAATTTTAAGCACATAGAGAGGAAACTTGACATTATTGCAATTCCTACAAGCATATGCTCCTCCCTCATAATAATTTTCAGTAGCATCATGAATGAATTCAACAATATAACCAGCACCTAAAGCATTCTTTTCATGATCTACAAGCATAGAAAATTTACTACTCTCCACATTAGCAAAATTCTTCCCATGAATAATAGTGGGAGCAAACTCAACAAAATAATTATCATGTGAGGCATAATCCAATTGAAAACTAAAATCATGATGACAAGTTTCATGGTTATCATTATTCTTAATAGCATACAAGTCATCACAATAATCATCATAGATAGCAACTTTGTTCTCATAATCAATTGGAACCTCTTCCGAAATAGTGGAATCATCACTAAATAAAGTTGACACTCTTCCAAATCCACTTTCATGTTCATCACAATAAGATTCAACATCCTCCAAAATAGTGGGATCACTACTTCCTAAAGTTGACACTCTTCCAAACCCACTTTCATCAATATAATCATCATAAAAAGGAGGCATGCTTTCATCATAATAAATATTCTCATCAAAACTTGGGGGACTAAAAATATCATATCCATCAAACATAGATTCCCCAAGCTTGTGGCTTTGCATATCATTAGTATCATGGATATTCAAGGAATTCATACTAACAACATTGCAATCATGCTCATCATTCACATATTTCATGCCAAGTATTCTCTGTAATTCTTCTTCTAGCACTTGAGCACAATTTTCCTTTTCATCATACTCACGAAAGATATTAAAAAGATGAAGAGTATGAGACAAACTCAATTCCATTTTTTGTAGTTTTCTTTTATAAACTAAACTAGTGATAAAACAAGAAACAAAAAGATTCAATTGCAAGATCTAAAGATATACCTTCAAGCACTCACCTCCCCGGCAACGGCGCCAGAAAAGAGCTTAGTTGACGGGGTGTGAGTGAGTGCCGCTTACCTAGCCTCCCCGGCAACGGCGCCAGAAAAGAGCTTGATGTCTACTACACAACCTTCTTCTTGTAGACGTTGTAGGGCCTGCAAGTGCACAGGTTTGTAGGACAGTAGCAAATTTCCCTCAATTGGATGACCTAAGGTTTATCAATCCGTAGGAGGCGTAGGATGAAGATGGTCTCTCTCAAACAACCATGCAACCAAATAACAAAGAGTCTCTTGTGTCCCCAACACACCCCATACAATGGTAAATTGTATAGGTGCACTAGTTCGGCGAAGAGATGGTGATACAAGTGCAAAATAGATAGTAGATATAGGTTTTTGTAATCTGAAATTATAAAAACAGCAAGGTAACAAGTGGTAAAAGTGAGCGTAAACGGTATTGCAATGATAGGAAACAAGGCCTAGGGTTCATACTTTCACTAGTGCAAGTTATCTCAACAATAATAACATACATAGATCATATAACAAGCCCTCAACATGCAACAAAGAGTCACTCCAAAGCCACTAATAGCGGAGAACAAACATAGAGATTATGGTAGGGTACGAAACCACCTCAAAGTTATTCTTTCGGATCGATCTATAAAAGAGTTCGTACTAGAATAACACCTTAAGACACAAATCAACCAAAACCCTAATGTCACCTAGATACTCCATTGTCACCTCAAGTATCCGTGGGCATGATTATATGATATGCATCACACAATCTCAGATTCATCCAACCAACATAAAAGTACTTCAAAGAGTGCCCCAAAGTTTCTACCGGAGAGTCAAGAACGTGTGCCAACCCCTATGCATAGGTTCATGGGCGGAACCCGCAAGTTGGTCACCAAAACATACATCAAGTGGCACATGATATCCCATTGTCACCACAGATAAGCATGGCAAGACATACATCAAGTGTTGTCATAAAAGACTCAATCTGATAAGATAACTTCAAAGGGGAAACTCAATTCATCACAAGAGAATAGAGGGGGAGAAACATCATAAGATCCAACTATAATAGCAAAGCTCGGGATACATCAAGATCGTGCCTTAGAGGGAACACGAGAGAGAACACGAGAGAGAGAGAGATCAAACACATAGCTACTGGTACATACCCTCAGCCTCGAGGGTGAACTACTCCCTCCTCATCATGCAGAGCGCCGGGATGATGAAGATGGCCACCGGTGATGGGTTCCCCCTCCGGCAGGGTGCCGAAACGGGCTCCCGAGAGGTTTTTGGTGGCTACAGAGGCTTGCGGCGGCGGAACTCCCGATCTATCTTGGTTTTTGATGGTTTTAGGGTACGTAGGGATATATAGGCAAAAGAAGTCGGTTGGGGGACGCTCGAGGGGTCCACGAGACAGGGGGCCGCGCCCTGTAGGGGGGCGCCCCCCTATCTCCTGGGCTCCTCGAGGATCTTCTGACTTGATCACCAAGCCTCCCGGATGATAATCTTCCAAAAAAACACGTTGCCGAAGGTTTCATTCCGTTTGGACTCCGTTTGCTATTCCTTTTCTTCTAAATACTGAAACAGGCAATAAAACAGCAAGATGGGTTGGGCCTCCTGTTAATAGGTTAGTCCCAAAAGTAATATAAAAGTGTACAATAAAGCCCATAAACATCCAAAAGGGGTAATATAATAGCATGGAACAATCAAAAATTATAGATACGTTGGAGACGTATCACATTTCTATTTACTTTATGCAATTTTTATTTTTATTTGAGTCTCCATCTTCTCTTATAAAATCACCAACTAAGGGGTACCATGATCGTACTTGAGCATTGGGTGTAGCTAATATGCAAGTGTGTTTCATGAATGGATCAATGATTGAGCATGATGGGCTAGGGATAACTTGCTTTAGTGTTGATATTTTGAAAGATATGGTTGCTTGTTGATATGCTTGACTATTTAATTCTTCATGTTAAAACTAGACTATTGCTTTGAATCATATAGAAGTCCATATGTCCATGCTACAAAAGAAAACAATATGTGATGAACATGTTAGGTCGCATTCGACATCAAAAATTATGTTTTTTCTCATTTACCTAGTCGAGGACGAGTAGGAATTAAGCTTGGGGATGCTGATACATCTCCAACATATCTATAATTTCTTCTTGTTCCATGTTGTTATATTATCATTCTTGGATGTTTTACAATCATTTCATATCAACTTTATATCATTTTGGGGACTAACCTATTGACATAGTGCCCAGTGTCAGTTGTTGTTTTTTGCTTGTTTTTTACTTCACAGGAAGTTAATACCAAACGGAGTCCAAACATTGCAAAACTTTTTGGAGAATTTTTCTGGACCAGAAGACACCAGTTGGGCCAATGAAGTACCAGAGGGGGCTCCGAGGGGAGCACAACCCACCTGGGCGCGCCTGGGGGCCCAGGCATGCCCTGGTGGGTTGTGCCCACCTCGGTCGCCTCTCGCAGCGTCTCTCTGCTCTATAAATACCCCGAAAATCCAAAAAACCTAGGGGAGTCGATGAAACACAATTCCAGCCGCCGCAAGTTCCAAAACCACCAGATCCAATCTAGACACTGTCACGGAGGGGTTCATCATCCTCATTGGTGCCTCTCCGATGATGCATGAGTAGTTCATTGTAGACATATGGGTCCGTATGTAGTAGCTAGATAGCTTCCTCTCTCTCTCTCTCTTTTGATTCTCAATACAATGGTCTCTTGGAGATCTATTTGATGTAACTCTTTTTGCGGTGTGTCTGTTGGGTTCCGATGAACTTTGAGTTCATAATCAGATCTATTTTATCTAAAAAAGTTATTTGAGTTTTGATCTCCTATATGCATGATTATTTATAGCCTCGTATTTCTTATTCGAATCTTTGGTTTAGTTAGGCCGACTAGATCGATTTTATTATGCATTTCGTCACTTTTATTGATGGCTATCAGCATACTTCGTAAATTATAGATACGTTGGAGACATATCAGCATCCCCAAGCTTAATTCCTACTCGTCCTCGAGTAGGTAAATGATAAAAGAAATATTTTATGAAGTGTGAATGCTAGCAGCGTGCATAAATTTGATCAATTGATAGTTACAAACACTTTTTCTAGCATCATTACATATCACAACCAGTAGCTCATCTCATAAAACTTCTCATGATCAAGTAACAAGCTATTCACATGTTAAAGTATAGACCATAAAGTTTCTTGAAAACTAACAAACTATGCTTTCAGTCACCAAACAATTGCAATTCATCTTGTTTTCACGAAGGGTCTATGTAAGAGCTTTGATTTAGCAAATTCCATATACTCAACTATCATATAGTCTTCCATGATTGTTAACATTCAAAGCATATTTTTAGAACAAATAGCATCCGTCGAACACAGAGAAAGATAGAGGCTTAATGTTTCGCCTCTCAACTTATTTATCATATAGATAATTGTCAACAATAATAAGTCATGATCAAATATATTTGAATGGACATATATGCTTGGATCCTTACCCACCACATGATGCTTGCCAACTAAGAATAAATGAGGTTGAACTAATAAGGAATACTAATGACTCTTGCATATAAGTAAATACATGAAAGTAAAAGATAGGCCCTTCACAGAGGGAAACAGAGGTTGTCATGCGCTTTTTAATTTTGGATGTGCAAACCCTTAATGGAAAGGAACGTCACGTTGTATTGCCCTTTGTGATAGAAATTTCTATTATGCAGTTCTTCGCTTTTATTTCTTTACCATCACAAGTTCGTACAATGCTTGTTTTCCCTTACAATAAAAGACCATACATATTTGGGAGCAATTTTTATTACTTTTTGCACCGATGACAACTTACTTGAAGGATCTTATTCAATCCATGGGTAGATATGGTGGACACTCATGGCAAGAAACTGGGTTTAAGGGTTTTGGATGCACAAGTAGTATCTCTACTTAGTACAAATTTTTGGCTAGCAAAAGATCCTAAGCAAGCACCACATGTTGGAGGATCCATAACAATATAACTTCTATACAAATATACCCAAACATAACTCATTACGTTGTCTTCCTTGTCCAACTTCAACTAATTTGCTCAAGTTTGAAAATAATTAGTGGGGCTCACAATCATAGAAGATGTCCAAGATATTATATATGAGGGAGAGGCATAAGCTAACATACTTTCTCTACTTGGATCATATGCACTTATGATTGAAACTCTAGCAAGCATCCGCAGCTACTAAAGATCACTAAGGTAAAACCCAACCATAGCATTAAAGTATCAAGTCCCCTTTATCCCATACGCAACAACCCACTTATCTCGGGTTTAAGCTTCTGTCACTCTAGCAGCCCACTGTAAGAGAATCATGAAGATATCGCAACACCCTACAATGTGAATTCTTCACGTGTGCGCAACACAGAAGGCACCATAGGACAGCACCAAAATAAAACATACAACTCAAACCAATCTAGATCATCAATCAACCCAAAAGACAAAAGAAACTACTCAAAACATCATAGGATGGCAACACATCATTGGATCATAATATGTGGCATAAAGCACTATGTTCAAGTAAGAAATTACAGCGGGGTGCGGGAGAGTGGACCGCTTAAAAGAGATGAGGAAGGTGATGAACATGGTGATGTTGATGAAGATGATCACCGCGGTGATGGTTCTCCCGGTGGCACTCTGGCGCCACCAAGAGAGAGGGGGAGAGGGTATCCCCCTTGTGATTCCTCCTCCATGGCCTCCCCCTAGATGGGGAGAGGTTCTCCATCTAGTCCTTGGCCTCCATGGTGATGACGGCCCCCTCCGGCTTCCTCCTACATGGCCTCCGATGATGATGGCCCCCTCCGGCAGGGTGCCAGAGAGGGCCTAGATTGATTTTTCATGGCTAAAGAGGCTTGCGACGACGGAACTTCCGATCTATGGTTCTTTTTGGAGGTTTGAGGATTGATAAGAATTTTTGGTGTCGGTCTCACGTCAAGGGGGTGGCCGAGGGGCCTACAAACCGTAGGGGCACGCCCTGGCGACTTGTCGCCACCTCGGTCACTTCCTGGTCTAGCTCCGGTGCTTCGGGGGTCTCTTTTGGTCCATAAAAAATCACCGTAAATTTTCATTCCATTTCAAGAACTTTTATTTCTGCACAAAAAACGACACCACGGTAGTTCTACTAAAAACAACGTCAGTTCGGGTTAGTTCTAATCAAATCATACTAAAACCATATAAAAATGTTGTAAACATGGCATGAATAATTCATAAAGTATAGATACGTTGGAGATGTATCAAGGAATCTCTCTCATTCAAGATTTTAGATCCAATGATTTTATTCAAACTGCTAATAAAATTAAAATATGCTCCAAACAAAACACATATCATGTGACGAATAAAAATATAGCTCAAAGTAAGGTATACCGATAGTGTTGAAGATGAAAGAGGGGATGCCTTCCGGGGCATCCCCAAGCTTAGGAGCTTTAGTATTCCTTGAATATCACCTTGGGGTGCCTTGGTCATCCCCAAGCTTAGGGTTTTTCCACTCCTTATTCTCCTCATATCGACATCTCACTCAAAACTTGAAAACTTCAATCACACAAAACTTAACGGGACTTCGTGAGATTGGTTAATATGATAAAGACAAATCATTCACTTTGGTACTGTTAAGATAAGATTCATAATTTTTCTCACATAATGCCTACTATACTATATCATTCCTACAATTTATATTGAGCAATATAAGCCATAGAAACTAGAAAACAAGCAAACTATGCATTGAAAACAGTATCTGTCAGAAACAGAATAGTCTGTAATGATCTGAACAACAACCATACTTATGCTAATCCAAAATTTCTTAAACATTAGGACAACCTAGGCAATTTGTATATCAATCTTGTGTTAAAAATTCAGATCAAAATCATGCTTCTGTGATTTTTAAAATTCTGGCAATTAGCGCAAAAGTTTCTGTTTTTCAGCAAGATCAAATCAACTATCACCATAGATCATCCCAAAGGTCTTACTTGGCAGTTTATTGAAACAAAAGATATAAAACATGATTACTACAGTATCATAATCATGAGAACACACAAAAATAGCAGGGGTAAATATTGGGTTGTCTGCCAACAAGCGCTTTTCTTTAATGCCTTTTTAGATAGGCATGATATTTTAATGATACTCTTCCAAGCCCAATTTCGATGATAATTTTATTCATAATCTAAAATATATAAGTGAAGTTCATATAGAATTCTACAATTAATATAGGTTGACCAATATCCAAGCTCAAAATATATAAGTGAAGCACACGAAGCATTCTATAAAGCACTCAAAAGATTTAAGTGAAGCACAAAGATCATTCTACTTCTACAAAGCCATACTCAAAAGATTTAAGTGAAGCACAAAGAGCAATCTATAAATCCATGAAGGACTATCTCAAACTAGCATAGTGCATAAAGGAAAAGGAAAACACAAAATACACATATCATGTGAACAAAACAAAAACAAAGGTATACCGATAATTGTTGAAGAATAAAGATGGGATGCCTTCTGGGGCATCCCCAAGCTTAGATGCTTGAGTCTCATTGAAATAATTACTTGGGGTGCCTTGGGCATCCCAAATCTTGAAATCTTGCCTCTCCTTGTTCCTCTTATATCGATAACTCCTCGATCTTTGAACACTTCATCCACACAAAACTTAATAAAACCCTCATGAGATCCGTTAGTTTAATAAAGCAAATCACTACCTTTAGGTACTATGTAAACTCATTCCAATTTCATATTGGCATTATATCTACTGTATCCAACTTCACCATGGTTCATACCCCCGATACTACCCATAGATTTATCAAAATAAGCAAACAACACATAGAAAACAGAATCTATCAAAAAACAGGACAGTCCGTAGCAATCTGGAAACTTCGTATACTTTTATAACTCCAAAAATTCTGAAAAATTAGGAAAAATAAAACTTTGTATAGAAGTATTGTGTAAATTTTTTAGAAACTTTTGACGTTCTAGTAAAAATATAAATTCACGCACTATAGCCAAAATTTCTGATTTTGCACCGCACATAGGAAACAAGCAATCTAATCATCCTAAAGCCAAAAGTTGGCACATTATTTTTGTAATACAATGGATATATACAAGGGTATAATTATTTCTGAGAAACTTCCGTGAAAAATTCTACATTGTTTCCATGAGCATGAAAACAAGTGTTCAAGGTCGGCCCTCACTTCTCCAATGCATTACCTTCCAATCACTTCTCTTTTTGAAAAAAAGATTTTAGGCATAAGAGGCAAGTATTTTTTTTTATATTTTGAATTCTTTACATTTTTTTGTTTGTTTCACCCACAACTAAAGAAAACAGAAGGGAAAACAAAATCTACTTAGTGAAGAAAGCAAACAAGCACACACGAGAATATCAACCCCACGCTATTGCTCCCCGGCAACGGCACCAGAAAAGAGCTTGATAATCCCCAAGTGCAAGGAATCATCGTAGCAATTTCCAAAGGTGGAAGTGATAAGTATGGAGTGTCGAACCCACAGGGAGCTAAACGTAAGATCAATATTCTCTCAAGTCCTATCTAGCACTAATACGACTCTACGTACATCGAACGTTTGCGTCCATCTAGAAACGAGAAATAAAACTATGTTCTAGGTATGAACAGGATAGCTTTGCATGATATCGAAGAACTAAAATATAAGAATAGATGATATTAACATAAAGTTAGAATATATTACTATATATTTAAAATAGCGAGTGTGGAATAATGATGGGTGGGTGTGCGGAATTATCCTAGGCAATTGTTAACAAGATCGGTAATCATTATTGCAATTTTATATGAGGGAGAGGCATAAGCTAACATACTTTCTCTACTTGGATCATATTCACTTATGATTGGAACTCTAGCAAGCATCCGCAACTATTAAAGATCATTAAGGTAAAACCCAACCATAGCATTAAAGTATCAAGTCCCCTTTATCACATATGCAACAACCCTCTTACTCGGATTTAAGCTTATGTCACTCTAGCAACCCACTATAAGCGAATCATGAACGTATTGCAACACCCTACAGTGGGAATCCTTCATGTGTGCGCGGCACGGAAGGCACCATAGGACAGCACCAAAAAAACATACAACTCAAACCAATCTAGAACATCAATCAACCCAAAAGACAAAAGAAATCTACTCAAAACATCATAGGATGGCAACATATCATTAGATCATAATATGTGGCATAAAGCACCATGTTGAAGTAGGGGATTACAGCAGGGTGCAGGAGAGTGGACCGCTTAAAAGAGATGAGGAAGGTGATGTAGATGAAAACGATCACCGCGGCGATGGTTCCCCTGACGGCACTCCGGCGCCACCGAGAGAGAGGGAGAGAGGGTCTCCCCCTTGTGCTTCCTCCTCCATGGCCTCCCCCTAGATGGGAAGAGGTTCTCCCTCTGGTCCTTGGCTTCCGTGGTGATGATGTCCCCCTCCGGCTTCCTCCTCCATGGCCTCCGGTGATGATGGCCCCCTCTGATACATCTCCGCCGTATCTACTTTTCCAAACTCTTTTGCCCTTGTTTTGGAATCTAACTTGCATGATTTGAATGGAACTAACCCGGACTGACGTTGTTTTCAGCAGAATTGCCATGGTGTTATTTTTGTGCAGAAATAGAAGTTTTCAGAATGACCTAAAAAATCAATGGAGATTATTTCTGGAAAATATAAAAAATATTGGCGAAAGAATCAGCAGAAGGGGGCCCACACCCTGGTCACAAGGGTGGGGGCGTGCCCTCCGACCTTGTGGGCCCCCTGGACCTCCACCGACCTCAACTCCAACTCCATTTATTCACTTTTGGGGAGAAAAAAATCAAGGAGAAGGATTCATCACGTTTTACGATACAGAGCCGCCGCGAAGCCCTGTTCTTCCTCGGGAGGGTAGACCTGGAGTTTGTTCGGGGCTCCGGAGAGGGGAATCCATCTCCATCATCATCATCAACCATCCTGCATCACCAATTTCATGATGTTCACCGCCATGCGTGAGTAATCCCATCGTAGGCTTGCTGGACCCTGATGGGTTAGATGAGATTTACCATGTAATCAAGTTAGTTTTGTTAGGGTTTGATTCCTAGTACCCACTATGTTCTAAGATTGATGTTGCTATGACTTTGCTATACTTAATGCTTGTCACTAGGGCTCGAGTGCCATGATCTCAGATCTGAACCCTTTATGTTTTCATGAATATATTAGTGCTCTTGATCCTATCTTGCAAGTTATAGTCACCTACTACGTGTTATGATCCGGCAACCCCGGAGTGACAATAGTCGGGACCACTCCCGGTGATGACCGTAGTTTGAGGAGTTCATGTATTCACTAAGTGTTAATGCTTTGGTCCAGTACTCTATTAAAAGGAGGCCTTAATATCCCTTAGTTTCCATTAGGACCCCGTTGCCACGGGAGGGTAGAATAAAAGATGTCATACAAGTTCTTTTCCATAAGCACGTATGACTATATTCGGAATACATGCCTACATTATATTGATGAATTGGAGCTAGTTTTGTGTCACCCTATGTTATAACCGTTGCATGATGAATGCCACCCAACATAATTATCCATCATTGATCCATTGCCTACGAGCTTTTCACATATTGATCTTTGCTACTTTACTTTTCCATTGCCATAGTTACGATTGCTACAAAATTGCTACTGTTACCTTTGCCGCCGTTACCGCTACTTCCATACTACTTTGCTACTAAATATTTTGCTACAGATATTAAGTCTTTCAGGTGTGGTTGAATTGGCAACTCAACTGCTAATACTCAAGAATATTCTTTGGCTCCCCTTGTGCCGAATCAAAAAATTTGGGTTGAATACTCTACCCTCGAAGACTGTTGTGATCCCCTATAATTGTGGGTTATCAAGACCTTTTTCTGGCGCCGTTGACGGGGAGCATGGATCTATTCTTTGTGTCACTTGGGATTTATATTTGTTGATCACTATGAGGAATTTGAAAGATCAAAGAACTAAGATTTTTTCCCTCAACTACGAGGGGAGGTAAGGAACTGCCATCTAGCTCTGCACTTGATTCTCCTTCTGTTTTGAGTAAACTTGCGACACCTACACCTGCTATTGATTCCAATATGTCGCATGTTATTGATGATGCCACTTATGCTTTGCATGATGCTTATGATGATACTACTTCTGTGCTTGATAATATTGTGCCACTAGGTGAATTTCTTGATGAACAATTTGCTAGGGTTAGAGAGAATGAAATTAGTGAAACTGATGATATTATTGAAGATTATGATTATGATTCTCCCCCTAGATATGAATTGCCCATTGTACCTGAGGGATATGTTATGGATGAAGAAACTGCTAGAGACTTCTTTGCTTGTAATGATAGAGAGGATCTTAAGAAATTGTTAGCCAAGCTGAAAGAAAAATCCTTGAATGCTAGAAATATGATCCCGCTTTTGCTACTTCACCTATCTTTGTTACTGATAAGGATTATGAATTCTCTGTCGATCCTGAGTTAATTACTTTGGTTGAATCTGATCCTTTTCATGGTTATGAATCTGAAACTATTGTGGCACATCTTACTAAATTCAATGATATAGCCATCCTATTTGCTCATGAGGAAAACAATTGTTATTACTATATTCTCAAACTATTTCCTTTCTCATTAAAGGGTGATGCTAAGTTATGGTTTAATTCTCTTGCTCCTGGTTGTGTGCGTAGTCCCTGGGATATGATATATTACTTCTCTGCAAAATATTTCCCTGCTCATAAGAAACAAGCTGCTTTAAAGGAAATAATTAACTTTGTGCAAATTGAAGAAGAGAGTATCCCACAAGCTTGGGGTAGGCTTCTCCAATTACTTAATGCTTTTCCTGATCATCCCCTCAAGAAAAATGAAATACTTGATATCTTTTAAAATGGACTAACCGATGCTTCCAGAGACCACCTGGATAGTTGTGTTGGTTGTGTTTTTAGGGAAAGAACTGCTGAGCAAGATGAATTGCTATTGAATAATATATTGAGTAATGAAAATGACTGGACACTTCCTGAACCAATTCCGAAGCCAACTCCGAAGAAAAGGGGTATTCTATTTTTCAGTCCCGAAGATATGCAAGAGGCAAAGAAATCCATGAAAGAAAAAGGTATTAAAGATGAAGATGTTAAGAATCTACCGCCTATTGAAGAAATACATGGTCTTGATAACCCAACACATGTAGTAGAGGTAAATTCTCTCCATAGATTTGATGAAGGTGATATTCCTCATGATAAGTCTGCTAATCAATGCTTTGATGAGTTTGATGATTTTATTGTTAAATAAGAGAACTTAAATGCTTATGTTAGTAGACAATTGAAACGTAATGCTTACATGCTTGACCACTTGGGTAATTATATGAGTAGAACTATTAATGATCTTAAGCTTATTAGTAAACATGCTTCCATGGTTACAACTCAAGTAGAACAAGTACTTAAAGCTCGAGATGATTTCCTTAATGAGTTTAATAGTGAAAATAATGATGATGCAGTTAGGTTATGACTAGAGGAACCTTTCTATGCTGAGGGTCATCCTAAGAGATTTATGCAAGATTCTCAGAGAATTAATACTAATGCACCTAGTCCTAGTAATAAAAAGAAAAAGAAACCTGATAGGGCTTTGCATGCTAGTGAACCTGCTATAGACACACCTGAGAATCCCAATGATATTTCTATTTCTGATGCTAAGACACAATTTGGTGATGAACATGAACCTAGTGATAATGTTAATAATTATGTTCATGTTGATGCTCAACCTAGCAATGATACTATGTAGAGATTAAACCTGCTGTTGATCTTGATAACCCACAATCAAAGAATCAACATTATGATAAGAGAGACTTCATTGCTAGGAAACATGGTAAAGAAAGAGAACCATGGGTTCAGAAACCCATGCCCTTTCCTCCTAAGCCATCCAAGAAAAAGGATGATGAGTATTTTGAGCGCTTTGCTGAAATGATTAGACCTATCTTTTTGCGTATGCGTTTGACTGATACGCTTAAAATGCCTCCTTATTGAAGGAAATATACCCTAGAGGCAATAATAAAGTTGTTATTTATATTTCCTTATATCATGATAAATGTTTATTGTTCATGCTAGAATTGTATTAACCGGAAACTTAGTACATGTGTGAGCACATAGACAAAACAAAGTGTCCCTAGTATGCCTTTACTTGACTAGCTCGTTAATCAAATATGGTTATGTTTCCTGGCCATAGACATGTGTTGTCATTTGATGAACGGGATCACATCATTAGAGAATGATGTGTTGGACAAGACCCATCCGTTAGCTTAGCACAATGATCGTTTAGTTTTTATTGCTAATGCTTTCATCATGACTTATACATGTTCCTTTGACAATGAGATTATGCAACTCCCGAATACCGGAGGAACACCTTGTGTGCTATCAACGTCACAACATAAATGGGTGATTATAAAGATGCTCTACAGGTGTCTCTGATGGTGTTTGTTAGGTTGGCATAGCTCGAGATTAGGATTCGTCGCTTCGTGTATCGGAGAGGTATCTCTGGGCCCTCTCGGTAATGCACATCACTATAAGCCTTGCAAGCAATGTGACTAATGAGTTAGTCACGGGATGATGCATTACAGAACGAGTAAAGAGACTTGCCGGTAATGAGATTGAACTAAGTATGATGATACCGACGATCGAATCTCGGGCAAGTGACATACTGATGACAAAGGGAACAACGTATGTTGTTATGCGGTTTGACCGATAAAGATCTTCATAGAATATGTAGGAGCCAATATGAGCATCCAGGTTCCACTATTGGTTATTGACCGGAGATGTGTCTCGGTCATGTCTACATAGTTCTCGAACCCATGGGGTCCGCACGCTTAACGTTTGATGATGATTTGTATTATGAGTTTATGTGATTTGATGACCGAAGGTTGTTCGGAGTCCCGGATGAGATCATGGACATGACAAGGAGTTTCGAAATGGTCGAGACATAAAGATTGATATATTGGAAGGTTATATTCGGACACCGGAATGGTTCGAGTCGTTTCGGATAAGTTTCGGAGTACCGGGGGTTATCGGACCCCCCCCCCCCCGCCCCAGGAAGTTATTGGGCCTCATGGGCCTAGTGGTGGAAGAGAGGAGGCGGGACAAGGAGTGGTGCACGCCCCCATAGCCCAAACCGAATTGGACTAGGGTTGGGGGGCGACCCCTCCCTTTCCTTCTCTCCCCTCCTCCTTCCCCCTTCTCCTTGTGGGAATAGGAAAGGGGGGAGGGGCGAATCCTACTTGGAGTAGGGCCCCCCCCTTGGGCGTGCCACCCTTGGCCGGCATCCTCCTCCCTCCCTCCTTTATATACGCGGGGAGGGGGGCACCCTAGAACAGACAAGTTGATCTTTTAGCCGTGTGCGGTGCCCCCCTCCATAGTTACACACCTCGGTCGTATCGTCGTAGTGCTTAGGCGAAGCCCTGTGCTGGTAACTTCATCATCACCATCACCATGACATCATGCTGACGGAACTGTCCCTCGGCCTCAACTGGATCAAGAGTTTGAGGGACGTCACCGAGCTGAATGTGTGCATATCGCGGAGGTGCCGTGCGTTTGGTACTTGGATCGGTTGGATCGCGAAGACGTTCGACTACATCAACCGTGTTACTAAACGCTTCCGCTTTTGGTCTACGAGGGTATGTGGACACACTCTCCCCGCTCGTTGCTATGCTTCTCCTAGATAGATCTTGCATGATCGTAGGCAATTTTTTTGAAATACTGCGTTCCCCAACGGTGGCATCTGGGCCAGGTCTATGCGTAGATGTTATATGCACGAGTAGAAACACAATGAGTTGTGGGCGATAATAAGCATACTGCTTACAACAAGGTCTTACTTTTATTCGGTGACATTGTTGGATGAAGCGTCCCAGACCGACATTACATGACCGCGTTCATGAGACTGGTTCTACCGACGTGCTTCGCACATAGGTGGCTAGTGGGTGTCTGTTTCTCCAACTTTAGTTGTATCGAGTTTGACTACGCCCGGTCCTTGTTGAAGGTTAAAACAGCACACTTGACGAAAAATCGTTGTGGTTTTGATGCTTAGGTAAGAACAGTTCTTGCTAGAAGCCCGTAGCATCCATGTAAAACTTGCAACAACAAAGTAGAGGACGTCCAACTTGTTTTTGCAGGGCATGTTGTGATGTGATATGGTCAAGACGTGATGAGATATAAATTGTTGTATGAGATGATCATGTTTTGTTAAACTTATTGGCAACTGGCAGGACCCTTCTGGTTGTCTCTTTATTGCATAAGATGCAAGCGCCATATAATTGCTTTACTTTATCGCTATGCGATAGCAATAGTTGCAAAAGCAATAGTTGGCGAGACGACCATGTGACGACACGTTGATAAAGATCAAGATGATGGAGATCATGGTGTCATGCCAGTGACGATGGAGATCATGACGGTACTTTGGAGATGGAGATCAAAGGCACAAGATGATGATGGCCATATCATGTCACATATTTTGATTGCATGTCATGTTTGTCTTTTATGCATCTTATTTTGCTTAGTACGGCGGTAGCATTATGAGATGATCCCTTACTAAAATTTCAAGGTACAAGTGTTCTCCCTGAGTATGCACCAGTGCGACAGTTCTTCGTGCTGAGACACCATGTGATGATCGGGTGTGATAAGCTCTACGTTCACATACAAGGTGTGCAAGCCAGTTTTGCATATGCACAATACTCGGGTTAAACTTGATGAGCCTAGCATATGCAGATATGGCCCTCGGAACACTGAGACCGAAAGGTCGAATGTGAATCGTAGTAGATATGATCAACATAGTGATGTTCACCATTGAAAGCTATTCTCACGTGATGATCGGACATGGTTTAGTTGATATGGATCAAATGATCATTTAGATGACTAGAGGGATGTCTATCTAAGTGGGAGTTCTTAAGTAATATGATTAACTGAACTTAAATTTATCATGAACTTAGTCCTGATAGTATTTTGCATGTCTATGTTGTAGATTAATAAGCTCGCATATAGCTTCCCCATTTATTTTTGATATGTTCCTAGAGAAAAATAAGTTGAAAGATGATAGTAGCAATGATGCAGACTAGGTCCGTGATCTGAGGATTATCCTCATTGTTGCACAGAAGAATTATGTCCTTGATGCACCACTAGGTGACGGACCTATTGCAGGAGCAGATGCAGAGGTTATGAACGTTTGGCAAAGCTCGGTATGATGACTACTTGATAGTTTAGTGCGCCATGATTTACGACTTAGAAACAGGACTTCAAAAACGTTTTGAATGCCACAGAAAATATAAGATGTTCCAAGAGCTGAAATTTGTATTTCAGACTCATGCCCGGGTCAAGAGGTATGAGACCTCTGACAAGTATTTTGCCTACAAGATGGAGGAAAATAGCTCAACTAGTGAGAATGTGCTCAGAGTTTCTGAGTACTACAATCACTTGAATCAAGTGGGAGTTAATATTCTAGATAAGATAGTGATTGACAAAGTTCTCTAGTCACTATCACCAAGTTACTAGAACTTCGTGATGAACTATAATATGTAAGGAATGACGAAAACGATTTGCGAGCTCTTCGCGATGTTGAAATCAGCAAAGGTAGAAATCAAGAAAAGCATCAAGTGTTGATGGTTGACAAGACCACTAGTTTCAAGTAAAAGGGCAAGGGAAAGAAAGGGAACTTTAAGAAGAATGGCAAGCAAGTTTGCCACTCCCGTGAAGAAGCCCAAAGCTAGACCCAAACCTGAAACTGAGTGCTTCTACCGCAAAGGAAATGGTCACTGGAAGTGGAACTGCCCTAGATACTTGGCGGATAAGAAGGATGGCAAAGTGAACAAAGGTATATTTGATATACATATTATTGATGTGTACTTTACTAGTATTCATAGTAGCCCCTGGGTATTTGATGCTGGTTCAGTTACTATGATTAGTAACTTGAAATAGGAGTTATAAAATAAACAGAGACTAGATAAGGGCGAGGTGATGATGTGAGTTGGAAGTGATTCCAAGGTTGATAAGATCACCATCGCACACTCCCTTTACCTTCGGGATTAGTGTTGAACCAAAAATAAATGTTATTTGGTGTTTGCGTTGAGCATGAATATGATTGGATCATGTTTATTGCAATACGGTTATTCATTTAAGTCAAAGAATAATTGTTGTTCTATTTAAATGAATAAAACCTTCTGTGGTCATACACCCAAGGTGAATGGTTTATTGAATCTCGATTGTAGTGATACACATATTCATGATATTGATGCCAAAAGATGCAAAGTTGATAATGATAGTGCAACATACTAGTGGCATTGCCGTTTAGGTCATAACAGTGTAAAGCGCATGAAGAAACTCCATGCGGGTGGACTTTTGGAATCACTTGATTATGAATCATTTGATGCTTGCGGACCATGCCTCATGGGCAAGATGACTAAGACTCTGTTCTCTAGAACAATGGAGCGAGCAATTGACTTCTTGTTAATAATACATACTGATGTATGCAGTCTGACGATTGTTGAGGCTCGCGGCCGGTATCATTATTTTCTGACCTTCATAGATGATTTGAGCAGATATGGGTATATCTACTTGATGAAACATAAGTTTGAAACATTTGAAAAGTTCAAAGAATTTCAGAGTGAAGTGGAAAATCATCATAACAAGAAAATAAAGTTTCTACAATCTGATCATGGAGGTGAATATTTGAGTTACGAGTTTGGCCTTCATTTGAAAGAATGTGGAATAGTTTCATAGCTCACGCCACCTGGAACACCAGAACGTAATGGTGTGTCTGAATGTCGTAACCGTACTTTATTAGATATGGTGTGATCTATGATGTCTCTTACCGATTTACCACTATCATTTTGGGGTTATGCATTAGAGACAGTTGCATTCACATTAAATAGGGCACCATCTAAATCCGTTGAGATGACACTGTATAACTATGGTTTGGCAAGAAACCAAAGCTGTCATTTTTTAAAGTTTGGGGTTGCGATGCTTATGTGAAAAAGTTTCAAACTGATAAGTTCGAACCCAAATCGGAGAAGTGCGTCTTCATAGGATACCCAAAAGAAATTGTTGGGTACACCTTCTATCACATATCCAAAGGGAAGATATCTGTTGCTAAGAATGGATCCTTTCTAGAGAAGGAGTTTCTTTGAAAGAAGTGAGTGGGAGGAAAGTAGAACTTGATTAGGTAATTGTACCTTCTCCCGAATTGGAAAGTAGTTCATCACAGAAATCAGTTCCAGTGATGCCTACACCAATTAGTGAGGAAGTTAATAATGATGATCATGAATCGTCGGATCAAGTTACTACTGAACCTCGTAGGTCAACTAGAGTAAGGTTCGCACCAGAGTGGTACGGTAATCCTGTTCAGGAGGTCATGTTACTTGACCATGACGAACCTACAAACTATGAGGAAGCGATGATGAGCCCAGATTCCGTGAAATGGCTTGTGGCCATGAAATCTGAGATGGGATCCATGTATGAGAACAAAGTATGGACTTTGATTGACTTGCCCGATGATTGGTAAGCCATTGAGAATAAATGGACCTTCAAGAGGAAGACGGACGCTGATAGTAGTGTTACTATCTACAAAGCTCGAATTGTCGCAAAAAGTTTTATACAAGTTCAAGGTGTTGACTACGATAAGATTTTCTCACTCGTAGCGATGCTTAAGTCTGTCCGAATCATGTTAGCAATTGCCACATTTTATGAAATCTGGCAAATGGATGTCAAAACTGCATTCCTTAATGGATTTCTTAAAGAAGAGTTGTATATGATGCAACCAGAAGGTTTTGTCGATCCTAAAGGTGCTAACAAAGCGTGCAAACTCCAGCGATCCATCTATGGACTGGTGCAAGCATCTCGGAGTTGGAATATATGCTTTGATAAAGGGATCAAAGCATATGGTTTTATATAGACTTTTGGTGAAGCCTGTATTTACAAGAAAGTGAGTGGGAGCACTATAGCCTTTCTGATAAATATATGTGAATGACATATTGTTGATTGAAAATGATGTAGAATTTTCTGGAAAGCATAAAGGAGTGTTTGAAAGGATTTTTTCAAAGAAAGACCTCAGTAAAGCTACTTACATATTGGGCATCAAGATCTATAAACATAGATCAAGACGCTTGATAAGACTTTCGATGAGTACATACCTTGATAAGATTTTGAAGGAGTTCAAAATGGACCAGTCAAAGAAGGAGTTCTTGCCTGAGTCGTAAGGTGTGAAGTTGAGTAAAGACTCAAAACCCGACCACGGCAGAAAATAGAAAGAGAATGAAAAGGCATTCCCTATGCCTCAGTCATAGGTTCTATAAAGTATTCTATGTTGTGTACCAGACCTATTGTGTACCTCACCATGAGTTTGGTAAGAGGGTACAATAATGATCCAGGAGCGGATCACTGGACAGCGGTCAAAATTATCCTTAGTAGAATAAAGACATGTTTCTCGGTTATGGAGGTGACAAAAAGTTCGTCGTAAAGGGTTTCGTCGATGCAAGCTTTGACATTGATCTGGATGACTCTAAGTCTCAATCTAGATACATATTGAAAGTGGGAGCGATTAACTAGAGTAGCTTCGTGCAGAGCATTGTATACATAGAAAAATTGCAAAATACATACGACTCTGAATGTGGCAGACCCATTGACTAAACTTCTCTCACAAGCAAAACATGATCACTTTTGGGTGTTAATCACATAGCGATGTGAACTAGATTATTGACTCTAGTAAACCCTTTGGGTATTAGTCACATGGAGATGTGAACTAATCACATAAAGATGTGAACTATGGTGTTAAATCACATGACGATGTGAATTAGATTATTGACTCTAGTGCAAGTGGGAGACTGAAGAAAATATGCCCTAGAGGCAATAGTAAAGTTGTTATCTATATTTCCTTATATCATGATAAATGTTTATTATTCATGCTAGAATTGTATTAACCGGAAACTTAGTACATGTGTGAGCACATAGACAAAACAAAGTGTCCCTAGTATGCCTTTACTTGACTAGCTCGTTAATCAAATATGGTTATGTTTCCTGGCCATAGACATGTGTTGTCATTTGATGAACGGGATCACATCATTAGAGAATGATGTGTTGGACAAGACCCATCCGTTAGCTTAGCACAATGATCGTTTAGTTTTTATTGCTAATGCTTTCATCATGACTTATACATGTTCCTCTGACAATGAGATTATGCAACTCCCGAATACCGGAGGAACACCTTGTGTGCTATCAACGTCACAACATAAATGGATGATTATAAAGATGCTCTACAGGTGTCTCCGATGGTGTTTGTTAGGTTGGCATAGCTCGAGATTAGGATTCGTCGCTTCGTGTATCGGAGAGGTATCTCTGGGCCCTCTCGGTAATGCACATCACTATAAGCCTTGCAAGCAATGTGACTAATGAGTTAGTCATGGGATGATGCATTATGGAATGAGTAAAGAGACTTGCCAGTAATAAAATTGAACTAGGTATGATGATACCGATGATCGAATCTCGGGTAAGTAACATACCGATGACAAAGGGAACAACGTATGTTGTTATGCGGTTTGACCGATAAAGATCTTCATAGAATATGTAGGAGCCAATATGAGCATCCAGGTTCCGCTATTGGTTATTGACCGGAGATGTGCCTCGGTCATGTCTACATAGTTCTCGAACCCATAGTGTCCGCATGCTCAATGTTCGATGATGATTTGTATTATGAGTTTATGTGATTTGAAGATTGAAGATTGTTCGGAGTCCCGGATGAGATCACGGACATGACGAGGAGTCTCGAAATGGCCGAGACATAAAGATTCATATATTGGAAGATTATATTTGGACACCGAAATGGTTCGGGTCGTTTCAGATAAGTTTCGGAGTACTGGGGTTACCGGACCCCC
>NC_041383.1:397144550-397223663 GCF_002162155.2 Triticum dicoccoides | reverse complement strand
TCCTTCCCCCTTCTCCTTGTGGGAATAGGAAGTGGGGTGAATCCTACTTGGAGTAGGACTCCCCCCCCTTGGGCGCGCCACCCTTGGCCGGCCTCCTCCTCCTCCCTCCTTTATATACGTGGGGAGGGGGGCACCCTAGAGCATACAAGTTGATCTTTTAGCCGTGTGCGGTGCCCCCTCCACAGTTACACACCTCGGTCATATCGTCGTAGTGCTTAGGTGAAGCCCTACGCTGGTAACTTCATCATCACCATCACCACGCCGTCATGCTGACGAAACTCTCCCTCGGCCTCAACTAGATCAGGAGTTCGAGGGACATCACCGAGCTGAACGTGTGCAGATCGCGGAGGTTGTGCGTTCGGTACTTGGATCGGTTGGATCGCAAAGACGTTCGACTACATCAACCGCGTTACTAAACGCTTCCGCTTTCGGTCTACGAGGGTACATGGACACACTCTCCCCGCTCGTTGCGTGATCGTAGGCAATTTTTTTGAAATACTACGTCCCCCAACACTTATGCTAAGTATATGAAAGATATTGTTAATAATAAAAGAAAGATACCGAAAGCTGAAATTTCCACCATGCTTGCTAATTATACTTTTAAGGGTGGAATACCAAAGAAACTTGGAGATCCAGGAGTACCAACTATACCATGCTCCATTAAAAGAAACTGTGTTAAAACTGCTTTGTGTGATCTTGGAGCCGGTGTTAGTGTTATGCCTTTCTCTTTATAGCGTAGACTTGAATTGAATAAGTTGACACCTACTGGAATCTCTTTGCAAATGGCTTATAAATCAACTGCTATACCCATCGGTATTTGCAAGGATGTGCCTGTTGTGGTTGCAAATGTTACTATCTTAACGGACTTTTGTTATTCTTGATATTCCCGAGGACGACAATATGTCGATTATCCTTGGTAGACCCTTTTTGAATACTGCAGTGGCTGTTATTGATTGCAACAAAGGCAATGCCACTTTTCATGTTAATGGTAATGAGCATACGGTACACTTTCCGAAGAAACAACCTCAAGTTCATAGTATCAATTCTATTGGAAAAATTCCAACTATCACTATTGGAGGTTTTGAATTCCCTCTTCCTACTGTCAAAAAGAAATATGATATTCTTATTGTTGGGGACATGCATATCCCCATTGAGGTAACCTAGTGTTATTCGAAAGTTCTCCGGTTTCATGTCATTCGGTAGAAGGTTGTTAATAAGACTTGATCAACCTTGTTAATGGATTCCTTTTGATGAGCATGAGATGGATGAATTTAGAAAGCACAACTCTCTGTACCCTTCTTTTACGTTCTATTATTTAGATTAAATAAAGCAAAAATAGTATTTTCTGTCTGTTTTTTGAATTATCCATGCAATAATAAATGTCTCGAAAATAAAAATTCTCCAAATGCCCTGAAAATTTAGTATGATTTTAATGCAATATTTAAGAATTTCTGGTACAAAGAACACACCATGGGGCCTCACCAGTTGGCTACAAGGGTGGAGGGCGCGCCCCCTGATCTGGTGGGCCCCACGTGGGCTCCCTCCACTTATTCTAGCACTATTTCATTCCTTCTTCCTCTAGAAAAAATCACTCCATAGCTCAAACTCGTGTTCTTGCTCATGTTGCTGCCATTTCGATCTCCTTGCTCAAAGCTCCATTCACAAAACTGCTTTGGGCGATTGTTCTTCGGAATGTGAATCCTCCAATGGTTCAATTAGTTTTTGTTCTAGTGCTTTATTCATTGCAAAATTTTGTTGCTGTGGTGACCATGTTCTTGAGCTTGCATGTCAAATTTATATGGTTCAAAGTAGTTTTGATGCATGATATAGCTTCTAGGCACTTGTAGGAGTAGTTGCTATCAATTTTGTTGAGTTTGGTTCACTTTTATTTTGAGTCACTAAAAATCTCAGAAATTTTCAGAAGAAGAAAATGTTGAGGAGATTGTTGAGAGGCTCCTCGAGCCGAGGTTCGAAGGAAAAAGAAAACAAGGAGAAGGAAAAGCCCAAGTACAATCTTCCTCGCGCCACAGGAGATTTGGCTGTGTGAATGGCCATGTGATGCATTCTTACAAGCAGCCAGAATTTATGATGATTTTTATTATTTTGCTAGGAATGCATGCGTCACAGACTTCCCCCTCGACCACTGTGATCAGTACCTCCTACTCACTAATACTTTCGTGCAAAAAATTCATTTTCATGCTAGAAAATCACCACCCACAGTAGACTTTTACTTATATGATGAGTACAAGGAAATGATGCTTTATGACTTTTGTGAGACATGTAAATTACCTTATGAGGGTAGCATCGAGGAACCACGTCCTAGTGATGTGGAAGGTTTAATTGCTGAAATTACCATAGGGGAAAACAGAGGAGTGTCGGGAGCGAGAGTGGCTAGTATTCATTTCACTATTTTACGCTGTTACTCATTATTTTCTAGAAGATGTTTAATTGGTCATGGAGAGAGTGGAGGCCTTAGTGCCCCCGACCTTGCTATTTTGCGCCACACTTTACATAGAGATAGAACTTACAGTTTAGGCGCTATGGTTGCTAAATGGTTGAGTATGAACCGTACAAAGGGTCCTATTTTTGGAGGTATCTTCGCCTCCCGCCTTGCTAAACACTTTGAGATACCCACTAGGCACTATGAAAAAGAAGAGAAACTGCTACCCACTATATATTTAGATTATGACAGCGTGCTAGCACATAAGTTTATTCGCCATGATGAGGAAAAGAGACTTATTTATAATTTGGTATTTATCGAGGTCACCTTTTAGATTATTACCTTGCCTGCACCTGTTTTGTTCGATATTCATTCAGGCAGGTACTTCGTTTTGCCCACGGACATTCGTGCATACTGGGAGGGGACACGATCCCCACCTCCCGAGCTAGAGCCATCACCTGATCCATACAAGGAGTCTATTTATCAGTGGGATCCACAGGAGCTCGCTAACCAGTGGAACCCCCTGAATCCTCCTCGGTACACCGGAGAGAACTACTTTGAGGCTTAGACCAACTTAGGCCAAAAGCCTAAGCTTGGGGGAGTACGTATTGCTCACCGACATTACATTCATGTTCACACACTCATTTCAGTTGTCGGTGTTCATACTTTTTCATTGTAATATCCATGTTAGTTTATTTCTTTTTCCCGCTTTCTTCTTGTGTATTTGAAAAACCTTAAGAAAAAAATAGGCGTAGTTAGTTTACTTCCCTTGCATGCTTATTTGTAATATTAAAAGAAAACCCAAAAAGATTTCTCGTGCCTTGTTGGGAGCTTTCCCGTATAAATAGTTTTTCTCGTTCTAGTTCTACTTTCTTCAAAAAAACTAAAACTCCAAAAATATTTCAGTGTGTTTCTTTGAAATTCTTTTCTTTTCTTTGGGGGTCGAGAGGAGAAGACCACGATGAAAATGTTGAGTGTCTCTCATATGCATTATTGTTGATCTAACAAAGAGCCCATATTATCTTGTCTTCTCCTTCAAATAAATGTTTGCAGATTCTAGCTTAGTCCAATGCATGTGCACCGTTATTTTTATCCACACCGTTCGGTCATGCAAGTGAAGGCAATAATGACAATATATGATGAAATGATTGAGATGAGGAAAAGTTGGTAAACTTGACCTATCTTGTTTTTGTAAATATGATTAGTTCATCGTTCCTGATTTAGCCTATTATCAATGAAACATGTTTGTAATGACAGTTAGAGATTATAGTTACTCATGCATGCTTAATTAGCTAGGAGTTTATAATGGTTTACCTGGCGTGCCAACATGGAAATTAAAATGGTTGTGATGTAGTATGATAGGATGGTATCCTCCTTTGAATGATTCGAGCGGCTTGACTTGGCACACGTTCACGCATGTAGTTGAAACAAAATCAACATAGCCTCTATGATATTTATGTTCATGGTGATTTATATCCTACTCATGCTTGCATCAATGTTGGTTAATCTCAATGCATGTTTATGACTGTTGTCGCTCTCTAGTTGGTCGCTTCTCAGTCTCTTTCTAGCCTTCACTTGTACTAAGTGGGAATACTGCTTGTGCCTCCACTTCCATAAACCCCAAAGTTGTTCCATATGAGTCCACCATACCTTCCTATATGCGGTATTTACCTGCCGTTCCAAGTAAATTTGCATGTGCCAAACTCTAAACCTTCAAATGATAATCTGTTTTGTATGGTCGAATAGCTCATGTACCAACTAGGGTTGTCCATATCTTCCATGCTAGGTGGGTTATTCTCATGATGAGTGGACTCCGCTCATCATTCACGAGAAAATGGCCGGTAACCGGGATGCCCAGTCCCATGCTCAAATCAAATCAAAATAATTGCAAACAAAACTCCCCCAAGATTATTGTTAGTTGGACGGTACCCGTTGTTTTGGACCAGCCGTGGAGTGTGCTTGTTGGTGATGGGGAGTATTAACTTTACCATTCTGTTTACCGCTCAAAATTTATTTATTTCTATTTCAAAACTCGAGTTCTGGCACCTCTGCAAATCCCTGCTTCCCTCTGCGAAGGGCCTATCTATTTACTTTTGTTGCTGAGTCATCATCCTCTTATAAAAAGCACCAGTTAGAGAGCACTACTGTCATTTGTATGCATTGTTATTAATTTATATTGAGTATGACTGTGACTGGATCTCTTTTACCATGAATTACAATGTCTAGTCAGTCCTTAATCTTCAGGGGTGCTCTGGATTTATGTTTTGCGGCCTTAGAAAGGGCTAGCGAGATACCATCTTGTTATATCATATCATGATTGTTTTGAGAAAGTGTTGTCATCCGAGATTTATTATTATTGCTCGCTAGTTGATTATGCCGTTGATTTGAGTAAATGTGAGACCTAAAAGTTATTGTGAATATGGTTAGTTCATAATCTTTGCTGAAAACTTGAATGTTGGCTTTACATATTTGCAACAACAAGATCAAACAAAGTTTGTAAAAGTTTTTCTTTATCGCTTTCAGTTTATCAATTGAATTGCTTGAGGACAAGCAATGGGTTAAGCTTGGGGGAGTTGATACGTCTCCATCGTATCTACTTTTCCAAACTCTTTTGCCATTGTTTTGGACTCTAACTTGCATGATTTGAATGGAACTAACCCGGACTGACGCTGTTTTTAGCAGAATTGCCATGGTGTTATTTTTGTGCAGAAATAAAAGTTCTCGGAATGACCTGAAAAATCAACGAAGATTATTTGTGGAAAATACAAAAAATATTGGCGAAAGAATCAACAGAAGGGGGCCCACACCCTGGTCACAAGGGTGGGGGCGCGCCCTCCGACCTTGTGGGGCCCCTGGACCTCCACCGACCTCAACTCCAACTCCATATATTCACTTTTGGGGAAAAATCAGAGAGAATGATTCATCGCGTTTTACGATACGTAGCCGCCGCCGAGCCCTATTCTTCCTTGGGAGGGCATATCTGGAGTCCGTTCGTGGCTCTGCAGAGGGGAATCCATCGCCATCATCATCATCAACCATCCTCCATCACCAATTTCATGATGCTCGCCGCCGTGCGTGAGTAATCCCATTTTAGGCTTGCTGGACCGTGATGGGTTGGATGATATTTACCATGTAATCAAGTTAGTTTTGTTAGGGTTTGATCCCTAGTACCCACTATGTTCTAAGATTGATGTTGCCATGACTTTGCTATGCTTAATGCTTGTTATTAGGGCCCGAGTGCCATGATCTCATATCTGAACCCTTTATGTTTTCATGAATATATTTGTGTTCTTGATCCTATCTTGCAAGTTATAGTCACCTACTACGTGTTATGATCTGGCAACCCCAGAGTGACAATAGTCGGGATCACTCCCGGTGATGACCGTAGTTTGTGGAGTTCATGTATTCACTAAGTGCTAATGCTTTGGTCCGGTACTCTATTAAAAGGAGGCCTTAATATCCTTAGTTTCCATTAGGACCCCGCTGCCACGGGAGGTAGGATAAAAGATGCCATGCAAGTTATTTTCCATAAGCACGTATGACTATATTCAAAATACATGCCTACATTATATTGATGAATTGGAGCTAGTTCTGTGTCACCCTATGTTATAACCATTGCATGATGAATGCCATCCAACATAATTATCCACCATTGATCCATTGCCTACGAGCTTTTCACATATTGATCTTTGCTACTTTACTTTTCCGTTGCCACTGTTATGATTGCTACAAAATTGCTACGGTTACCTTTGCCACCGTTACCGCTGCTTCCACACTACTTTGCTACTAAATATTTTGCTGCAGATATTAAGTCTTTCAGGTGTGCTTGAATTGACAACTCAGCTGCTAATACTCAAGAATATTCTTTGGCTCCCCTCGTGTCGTATCAATAAATTTGGGTTGAATACTCTACCTTCGAAAACTGTTGCGATCCCCTATACTTGTGGGTTATCAAGACCTTTTTCTGGCGCCATTGTCGGGGAGCATAGCACTATTCTTTGAGTCACTTGGGATTTATATTTATTGATCACTATGAGGAATTTGAAAGATCAAATAACTAAGATTTTTCCCTCAACTACGAGGGGAGGTAAGGAACTGCCATCTAGCTCTGCACTTGATTCTCCTTCTGTTTTGAGTAAACCTGCGACATCTACACCTGCTATTGATTCCAATATGTTGCATGTTATTGATGATGCCACTTCCATCAGGAGTCAGGACCAAACCACTTCTGCAAGGTTTTCCTTGCTCCTAAGCTGGAGAGTCTGCCATTGCTTTTGGACTTCACAAAGCACTTCCCCGCCACCCCTACAGAGTTCAAGTTGAAGACAAACACCGACTGCACATGGAGGGTGACAGTGAGGGTGATCAACGGCAGGGTCACCCTTGATCAGGGTTGGGCCACCTTCACCGCCGTTCACCAGATCATGATCGGGTACATGCTGACGTTCAAGCTGTTGTCCCCCGACACCATGAAGGTGATCGTCTTCAACGACGAGGGCGTGGAGGTGGTGACCAAGTGCAAGGAGCACGACAATGCCTTCGCCACGACCGCCTGAGCTCATGTGGTCCAATCCTTGGTTGTTCTTGCTTTAAGACTTCAGTTTCGTTTAGAACTTATCGTACTATGTCGGTTTAAAACTTGTTCTGAGTGGTTAAGACTTATGTTTGTGCCTAAGATTATTCTGTTGCTACTAGTTTAGTTCTTACTACTTCATGTGTGCCTTGGGTAACCTCATCACATCGAGTAGGAGGTTACCACACAATTGTCCTTGATGTAACCAAACAACCGGACTTGTGTTTCCCCTCAAACAAGTCCGCAACCGAACAACATGCCTTTCGTTTTAGCACATTCAGACTAGAGGGGATGCAGACAATAAATCAACATGCAGATGTTGGTTTTTAGCTTGTATATGCTCAGCCAGTCCTAACTGGGACAAATATGCAAAGTGGCAAAAAAGATGCAGGTAACCAAATGCGCCCGAACAGATTAAAAGTTTCTAAGAAAAAGTTGATGGCTTGGAAGAGGTCTGATATGGGAGCCACACCAGTAGCTACGGCCACGTGCTCCTCCATCGGTGTGCCTTGATCCGCGGTAGGCGCCAAGCGCCAGATTGCACAATACTCCCTCCATTCCAAAATATTGTGCGCCTGCGCTTTCTGAGGTCCAATTTTGACCAACGAGACCGATTGCGGCAGGAGAAAAAAATTTATATAATTGAAAACTTCTTTTAATACAAATTCACTGTATAACTTTTGCTTCCGTTGCAGTTGGTCTCGTTGGTTAAATTTATGATCAAAATTAAAGCACGTAAATAGAGAAAGTACTATATTCTACTCCCTCCATCTCATAATATAAAAATATTTTTTATACTAGTGTAGTGTCAAAAACGCTTTTATATTATGAGACGGAGGAAGTATATTCTAATACAACGGAGGGAGTATTCTGGTTGGCTGCTTGGCGGCAATGCTTGAATTTGCTTCCCGCCAAACGGTGTTAAAATCACGCACCAACTTATTCCTCCCGCCCGGCCCGCGCACTTCTCGAGCCAACTTCCCCTCCCACGCCGCCACCGTCGCCCTCCGCAAGCCGCGTGCGTGACCCTCCCATTCCGGTCGCCGTTCTCTTAGCCACTAGCCTGCTTAAAACCTAACCCTAGCGCATCAAACGAAGCAAGCAACCACCCATGGACACGCCCGTGCCGAAACGGCCTCGCCTCGTGCCAGCACCGGCACCGGCGCCTCGGACAATCGCCGACATGGCCCCGGAGATCCTCCTCCGCCTCCCTCCAGACGACCCCGCGCGCCTTATGCGCGCCTCCCTCGTCTGCTGGCGCTGGCGCCGCCTCCTCACCGACCCGGCGTACCTCCGCCGCTACCGCGCATTCCATCGAACACCTCCCATGCTCGGCTTCGTCCTCAACCTGAAGCAGCACTACCAAGGCATGGCCCAGCTCGTCCCCACCTCCTCTTTCTGCCCCGCCGCCTCTGACCGCCCCGGCCTGAATGTGCTGGACGCCCGCCACGGCCGCGTGCTCCTCCACACCGCTCAGGGCCAGCGCCTCGTCGTCTGGGACCCCGTCACGGGTGAAGAGTGCAAGATCCCTCGCGTGCCGGCCTACGCGCTCGGCTTCAACGCGGCCGTGCTCTGCGCCGCGGTCGGCTGCGACCACCTCGACTGTCATGGCGGACCCTTCCGTGTCGCCTTCGTGGGATGCGGCGAACGCGGCATCACGTTCGCCTGCACCTACTCGTCGGAGGCCGGTGCCTGGAGCCAGCGAATTGAGGTCGAGCAGCCGGCGTTTGTTGACAGGCGACCGAGCGTCCTTGTGGGGAACATGCTCTACTTCACCTGCGATCCATACCTCAATTTCAAAATGTTGGGGTACGACATCGTCAGGCAGGAGCTGTCGGTGATCTGGCCGCCGTCCCAGCACGAGTACTACTCTTGCACTGTCCTCGTGAAAGCGGAGGATGGCAAGCTGGGGTTCGCCGGCGTGCGGAATGGCACGCTCTACCTCTGGTCGATGAAGGACGGCGCCGACGGGAATGTGGAATGGGTGCAGCGCAGAGTTATCCAGCACAAGACGATGCTCCGCACTCGTGGCCTCTCGACACCACCTGAGGTCGTTGGCTTCGCGGACGGCCACGGACTCATTTTCATTAGGACAGGCAACACGGTGTTCTCCATGGATCTCAAGTCAGGCCATGTCCGTAAGGTATACACCTGCAGGTCAAGAAACTACGACGTCACCGTTGTTCCCTACATGAGCTTCTGCACTCCAGGTACATATTGATGCACGTTTGAGAATTATGATGTGTGAACATTTGCAATGTCATATGCTCCGAGCTGCTCTTGCAGTCCTGCTTATAGGCAGGTTGCGCAAGGCTGTAATCTTGTATGCATCTCCTTGCCCCTACTGCCTATATGTAATCTTCAGGTTGTTTGTTTGTTTCAGCCTCTCCTTGGAGAACCTGTCTCATTCAATTTTATCGACAATTCTTGAAATTGGCTTAGATATACTTCCTTCGTCCCATAATATAATACACTAGTGTAAAAAAAGCTCTTATATTATGGGATGGAGGGAGTAAATCTGAATAATGTTATTGTTTTAGATTTCATACCTAATTAGTCGGAATAAAGAGTTACAGCATGGTTATAAGCTTAATCAACTGTATCTTTTCAGATCGTGCTATGGGCAGACTGCCATCGCCATGAGGACCCACTGTCATCCTGTAACAAGGACCTGCTGCTCTTGGCTTGTTGCATAGATGACGCTCCAAGTGTTTTGCTTCCAAGCTGGACTGTCTAAGTAGTTACCATGGTCAATGTTAAGGCCTGTTCGGAAGCTCTCCCGTCCCTTAACTCCGCTCTGCTCGAGGAGTTGGTTTCAAGCCGCTCCCTGCTTTTGTGCTGGCGCTCCTTCCGCTCTGGGAGCTGCTGTACGGGAGCGGAGAGGATCCGAACATGCCTTTAGTATGTTTAGTTTACAGTGTGGCAGTTGAAACAAGGGAAAAAGTTATGTAATCGCGGTCAGTTTAGTATGTTCTCTTTGCAGTTGTGAAGCTTAAGCAAGACAATGATGGTCAATTAGTATTTAGTATTGTATCTTTGAGTGTCTGGATTGTGGCAACCAGCATGATCGTAGCAGATTTACATTCTGGTTTTCTTAGTGTCTGCTTATTTCATGCTTGGCAAGCTCATGGCAATTGATACTCCAGAGTGAGTTATAATGCACATTTGTTGATCTACTCCAGTTATTAGTGACTATAATACTGCCACCGCAAAAGAAAGTGATTATGATACTGATCATTTTGGTGTACATTACTGCTTGTTTGAGTTATTTTAAAATTGTTAATTAATACGTATGCTTTTGTTTAATTTTTCATTCTTGGAACAAGGTTATTCAAGTACTAACTTCAGCCTTTTTGAGTCATGGAAATACTTTTTCAACTTTGCTGCACAATGTTGCTCTTATATCAAATTGTAGAATTTAAAAGAGAACCATGTTGGCCAAATCTGGAACCAAGTACTCCAGGAAACATCGATGGGACAAAGCAGGAGCATTCTTGATTGTGCCATAATTGGAGTTCCAGGGGCAGCTGGAGGTCATGCTTGAGCGGTCGCTCTGGTAACTGTAGACCGGCGCCGTCGTCGCCACCGCATAAACAGGAAGTGAAGGAGAAGCCGCCCTACCCCGTGCTACCGCGGCTTCCAAATCGAACGTCGCGTCAAGAGGAGGTGAAGGAGGAGCCGCCGCTTAACACGTTTGGCCGCTTAGACCGACGAACGTCATTGCCAAGACGTCTCTGGCGTGACAAGGAGTGGGTGTCGCCATCATCGCCCCGTCGCCGTGAAGGAGCCATCCCTGACGCTTGTGAACGCGCGAGGGCGCTTCATGTATTACCACGACCATGGCGGCTACAACACATCATCATGCAACACCTTTGATGGTGGCTGAGTCGGCGGAGCAGCGCAACATGAAGCGCCAGGCCGCGTTCGTCATGTCGGACGCCGCGCTGGACTGGGTCCTTGTTGACCCTGACTTTGCACTGGCCTAGGTGGAGGACCGGTCTAGGACCACCGCGGAGACGTCCGTACGGCGCCGACACTGCCTCAGCCTCAACGACTAACTCGTCAAGATTGGTGTGATCGAGTCACTACACGTCGTTGCCCTCGTCGCCGACAATGGCAAGACGAGGGGCGGGCGAACTGCGGTGGCGTCCATTGACGAAGCAGTCATGCGCGTGATGCCGATGGCGGAGGAAGCCAAGCGGCCAATCAGCGATGCCGCGGCCCATATGCACCCTTCCGCCGCTGGGAGGACTACAACGAAGGTTCCACCAGCCTGGAAGGCCATGCGTATGAGATTAATCCGATATCCCGTGTATTCTTTTAGGTTTCTAAAAAAGGTTAGTTGAACTTGTCAAATATCGCCCGATTTAATGTGACATGTCCAACTTTGCATGAATTAGGTTCAGTTTGCATTAATTTTATCATTTTGGTTCATTTCTCGTTTGAAATGCGGGTGAATATTTTGGGAATGCGGGCGGATGGCTGCCTTTCGTATTCATGTCCGCAGACCCGTTCGGATGCATTCACGGGCGAATAGTGCTAATTTACAGGACACTCGTTTTTTTTTTTTGAGGATCATTTACAGGACACTCGTTAGAGACAAACCTGGCGACCTCAACCACATGTCGTCATCATGGGCCTAACCCGACACGTGCCTGCACACAACACGCCTTGGGTCATGTTTGGGCTGCAAAGCCAGGCCCGCGTGCCCGAACGTCATGACCGTTTGTTTTATTTTTATATGTAGACATAGAATCAACCCAACTAGCCCAAAAAAGCCCATTAGGCTGAAAGCACGCGCCCCACGCGGGCCAAACGTGCCGCGGGCTGGCCCATTTACTAGAGAGGTTGTGTCCAGCCAGACGACTCGACACGCGGGCCGACACGACACACCCAACAACTGTGCCGGGACGGATTGTGCCCATCTGCCAGGGCTATATCTCGCTTATAGCGAGATGTATGTTTGGCTCGCTGAAGATGCCCCCTCTCGCTAAAGTAGGGCCAGCCGTTCGTTCGCTCGCATCTGCGCTCACCATGTTCGAACCTTTCCTTCGCAGGTTACTTCAGTTTTCTCTTTTCATTTTCTTTTTTCTGTCGGTTTTCTCTCTTCTTCAATGGTTTTCTTCAAACTTTTTCTTTGTTTTTTCTTCGGTTTTATTGTTTTTCACCACTTTTCTTCTTATATTAATCAGTTTTCACCGGTTTTTCTTTTCCTTATTTTTATTTCTTTTCCATTTTTCTTCGCTGGTTTCTTTGGTTTTTTTCTTTCTTATAAATTAGTTTTTATTTTGTATTCACTTGTTTTCTTTAGTTTACCTTTTGTTCTTCATTATACTTTGGTTTGCTTCTTTTCTTTTCTTGTTTTCTTTGCCTTTTCATTTTATTTTTTGTCTATTTTCATCGGTTTCCTATTTTTGTTCAACACTGTAAACTTTTTCAGTACACATTCAACATTTTTCGTACACATTGGAAACATTTTTTATATACATGTTTTTTTAAACTTATATTTTTTATGCCTACTTTATTTCATAACATTGTACATTTTTTGGTATATATACATCTAATACACGTTTAGCATTTTTTGAATACAAGTTTTTTTTAATACATGTTCAATAATTTTTCCATACACATTTTTAACATTTTCTAAATGCTTGATCATCCTTTTTCAAATACATTATTAATATATTTCTAAGACATGGTCAACACATTTCTATACATTATCATTTTCAAATGCTAATTAAATTTTTAAATACAAAATTAACATTTTAATATATAGTCAATATTTTTCTATACAGGTTTAACATTTTTCTAATGCCTGATTAACATTTTTCAAATACAAGATTAATATTTTCTGAATACATGGTCATTATTTTTTCTATACATATTTGACATTTTCAAATGCTTGATTAAAGGTTTTCAAATAGAACATAAACATTTTTTAAAAACATGGTCAAATGGTTTATATGCACATTGAATTTTGAAATGCTCGATTAACATTTTTAAACAGCTTTAATTTTTTAATAAGGATCAACATTTTTTTAATACATGGTCAACATTTTTCAAATTCTTGATTATTATTTTTGAAATACAGTATAACACTTTTTATAAATTTCTTGATTAATATTTTTTAAATACATGATCAACTTTTTCATAGTATACTTTTCTGTATACATTTTTTGTATGCATGAGAATCATTTTCTCTGTACGCATTTAATATTTTTCAAATGCCTGGTTAACATTTTGCCCAAATGTTTTTACTTAAATATTTTTTAAATATAATTATTTAGAATATTTGGAAGTATGAACAAAAGTAAAAAAGGAAGTTAAAAATGTGAAAAAAACGAGGCTGTGGCCTCCCGCGTGCCTGGGCCCCAAAGCAGGAGAACACCCGTCATCTCTTCTGTAGAAGAAAAAAGAACCCTGTAAAATCTGCCCTCGAGATGCCCCACCTCGCCGCACCTGCCTCTCCGCCGCCGGCTCCAAACTTTATGTCCAACGCTCGCGAGGCTGCCTCCTCCTCGCCGCCGTCCAAAAGGGGGCGGAGGAAGGCGGTGGTGGTGGTCATGGGCGCGACGGGCGCCGGCAAGTCCCGGCTTGCCGTTGACCTGGCGGGGCACTTTGCCGGCGTCGAGGTGGTGAGCGCCGACTCCATGCAGGTCTACCGCGGTCTCGATGTCCTCACTAACAAGGTCTCCCTCCATGAGCAGAACGGTCTCTCCTCTCGAACACTCCAGAATCCCGCCTTGTATATATTTTTCTTCAAAAAAAAAAAAAGGAAATTCAGTTCCGTTCAGTTTGAGCTGAGCGACGCTATATTTGGCGTGTCTGCAGGTGTTCCTCACCATCTCTTGAGCATCGTCGATCCTTCGGCGGAGTTCACTTGCCGCGATTTCCGTGATCATGCCTTGCCTGTAAGCTTACATCTGATGTTGCTGATGCAACTTTGTTTCAGTCTTCTAGACTTCCAACTGAGTAACCGTACCATGTTCATTCTGAATGGCCGCAGATTATAGAAGATATATTGGATCGTGGCGGCCTGCCTGTTATTGTTGGTGGCACAAACTTCTATATACAGGTTCATAGTTCAACACTTGTCGATTTCCATATCAGGAGTTATTCACACATGTTCATAGTTCAATTCTGGTCGATAGCCTTATCTTAAGTTAATTGTGTATCTGATTTACATTTTTGCGGGCTCTTACGATGGCCTTAGGCTCTTGTTAGTCCATTCCTCTTTGAGGATATGTCAGAAGATACGCAGGGTTGCACTTTGAGTGACCAACTCGATGATATAGGTGAATATTGAAACCATAACACTTGCTCCTTATTCATCGTGTGCCTGTTCTGTATTCATGTTTTATTTATTTGCCTATTGTATCTTCAATGTGCTATTCAGGCCTTGCCACAGATGGTGTTGGAAGTGGGTATGAACACTTAAAGGAGATTGATCCTATTGCGGCACAAAGGATCCACCCAAACAACCACCGAAAAGTAAGGGTGTTGCACATTCCTACCATCTCCTGGTCACTTAGCCAGTCATTCTTCATCTGTAGCATGCTCTCACTTTCCTCATGGCATTCCCCTATTTATCTTATTTTAGTCGTTCGATTTGCTGTATTGAACAGATAAAACGTTATCTTGAGTTATATGCAACCACAGGTGCACTACCAAGCGATCTTTTCCAAGGAGAAGCTGCAGAAGTGAGGAATTTTTGTATTTTCTTTGATTAATCATTCAATATATATGCCATGAATATGAACTACTAACTGCTACCACACATTTTTTGCGCATGAGGTTAGACTTTCCTGTTTCAATATGGATGTCCTAAAAAAGATTGTTTGTTGTCAGGACAAGTGGGGCCGGCCTACTAGCTCCAGATTTGACTGTTGTTTCCTGTGGGTGGATGCCGAGCTTCATGTTCTGGATAATTATGTCAATGAAAGAGTCGATTGCATGATTAATGCTGGGCTGCTCGATGAAGTGTGCAATATATATAATCCAGGTGCCGTTTATACCCAAGGTCTACGGCAGGCCATTGGGGTTCGTGAATTTGATGAGTTTTTTAGATTATATTTTACAAAGAAAGAACCTGATGAGATAAAAGCTGGTATGCTTGATCTCCATGATGATAAGCTGAAAAGCTTGTTGGATGAAGCTGTCTCTCAGCTAAAAGCAAACACACGAAGACTTGTTCGACGCCAAGTAAACACTCCCTCTGTATCTTTATCCTTACATTTTTTAGACGGTCTGAGATAATAATCAGTACTAGACTGCAAATCTCTGCCGCAGAGACGGAGGCTACACCGGCTGAATAAAGACTTCGGGTGGAATTTGCATCACATCGATGCAACAGAAGCATTCCAATGTAAGTCCATTTGTATGTATTTGCCCAGAGTGTTGAATTGGCCTGCTTTGATGTGTTCTTTTCCTTCATATGCAATGTATATTTTACTAGGTACCACTGGTGACTCTTGGAATGTCAAGGTTATAAAACCTTGCGCAGATACTGTCAGAAGATTCTTGTCTAACGATACAACTTTGGCAAGTAAAGATTGTTCGATCGATGGTGGTGGAACTAGGTTGGCCTCAAGAGAGTTATGGACTCAATATGTTTGCGAGGTGATGTTTTTTATTTGATGTTCTTATTACGAGGTGGTTCTGGTTATGCTTTGGTTGCCCTATGATAATTGGTTGAACTATCTGATGCTTGCCTTTTGTCACTTCCCTGATGTATTAGTTAATAAAAAACACGGATCTGACAAACTTGTACCATTTCTGAATCATGTGTTATAGGCCTGCGACAACCGGGTCCTTCGAGGGGCACACGAGTGGGAACAACACAAGCAAGGCCGAGGCCACCGGAAAAGAACACAGCATTTGAAGCGGAAGAGTAAGATCAAGAGTACATCGTCTGAAGCAGAAGTATAACCATGTGAACATCAGTTGTAGTTTCGGTGTTGATGGAACACCATTTAGATTGGTTTCGAGTCTTATGGAGGAGACTGGGGAAGGGGATCGATAAGGACACGGATCCAAACACTAGTTCTGATCTTTAAAGGTGTTTTTGTATGCTGCCTGACTTGATATCGCAGAAAACTCGAGTTCGTCTTAATTTATGCCCATTCTGAACACGTCTTCTAATTGTTCATGGAGCTAGTGAATATCGTCAGGGTGAATTTAAAAGCAATCAGCAGTGGACCGAAAACTAAACCGATGAAAAAACAAAAGGTAAATCGTGGAACCTTAGAATGCAGATCATGATATTTTAGAAAGAAATATCCAGGACGAATTCAACGTGCAAATCAGTGAAAGCAGCAGTCCAGCGCCTCCAACTACATTCACGCTCTGTCTTCTCGGCGGTCCAGACGGTTTTATTATGCCAAACTTAGCTCAAATTTGGCTTATAAGCCAAAAAGGCACTTATTTGTGTGGTTTTGGTTTTGGTTTTGGCCTTTGGCTTACACCTTAATGTGACAATATCCACTCAAAAGCCCAAAGCCAAAGAGTCAAAAAGCACAAAAATACGTGTTTTTTTTGCTTATAAACCAAACTTCAAAAATCAAGGGGGCAAAAGGGGCAAGCGAGGCTGTATACGAGGACTTCACATAGGTTGGCGAGGACGATGCGTCGTATGCTGGCAATGGCATAGGCAGGTGAGGGACCGAGGCCATGTAAGAGGGAGAGGATGGCGGCCGAGGGGCCGAGGCCGTGTAAGAGGGAGAGGATGGCGGCCGAGGGGCTGTGGCCGTGTAAGAGGGAGAGGACAACGGCGGATCATTTGTGCCATGGGAGAGCGGAACAAGAGAAGTCTCCGACCCCAACAACAGAGGAGAAGTCCGGGGACATCTCGCGTAGGTAGCGACCTACCGCGCGTATCCTTTTGTGCACCATGTCCGGCACATTCTAGGTTTTTCCCATCGGTTTTGGGAAGGTTCGGGTTCTGAGACGTTTTTTCTTTTTCTTTAGTTTTTTATTTCATTTATCTTTTTAATAGTGTCCTTATTATTGTATTACATTCTTTTCTTCTTAATTTTGTGAACATTGTTTTGAAATTTGTGGACAATTTTTGAATTGACGGACATATTTTCCACATATGTGAATGTGTTTTAAAATCCGTAAATATTTTTGAATGTGCAAACGTTTTTAAAATTTATGGAAATTTTTAAAAAATCGAGAACATTTCTTGAAATTCATGAATATTTTTTAATTTGCAAACGTTTTGTAATGCGCGGACATTTTTTAAATTCTACAATAATTTTCTAATTCAAGAACATGTTTTCAATTTAAGAACGAATTTTCAAGCTCAGCTAAGTTTTTTGAAATCAACATTTTTATTTTTTATTTTTTAAATTGTGGAAATTTTTCAAATGCAGTACTTTTGAAATCTCGAATATCTTTAAAGAAGCTAAAAAGGAAAAAAAAGAAAAAAAACGGAACGAAAAACATTAGGAGAGGCCCGACCCGTACCTGGGCTGGCCGAAGTTTGCGCGTGGGGGAGCGAGGCCTCCTTTCCACCACACGGGCAGGAAACAGAACAGAAGTTCCCTTCTCTCTCTCAAAAAAAAAACAAAAAAAAAGGAAATAGAAGTTCCCCACGCAGATCCGATCTACAAATACCTAGGTCCGATCTAGAAATACGACGTACAGATACGACCGACCTAGACAATTACAAATACCTAGATCCGGATCTAGAAATACGTAGATACGGGAACCACATACGTACCCCGGCTTTCCCTTTCGTTTCGAAGCTCTCGCCTTCCGCTCCGTTGGGCGGAACACGAAGATCAAATCGTGTAAGTCGCCTTCTTCTTCCTCCGTCGATCCGATCGAATTAGGGTTCGTGCTTTTCGTCTCCTTTTCTGCTTCCTTGGTCTTTGGTCTCTGTTCTTGACAGGGCAAGATCAAGATGGCCGCGGTTCTTCCTGCGCTGCTGCCAACCCCACCGTCGGCCCCAATCTCTACGTTACTCAAGACATCGCGGACGGATGGGAAGCCTGGCCGTGCGTCGGCGAGCCGGAGATGGATAGATAACAGATTTATGATTCTGGCCACCGCGTCGGACATGACCGGCGGTGAGCGCGTCGGACGCGTGCTGTTGGAGATGAGCGGAGGCGAGCGAGTCAAACGCGTGGCATCGGACATGGGCAGCGGCGACCGTGCCGTACGCGGGCCATCGGACACGGGTGGTGGTGATCGCGCCGGACGCGTGGCATTGGGCATGCGCGGCGGTGACCGTGCCGGTCGCGAGGAGTCCCGAACCAGCTGGAGCGCTGTCAAGAGGCCTGCGAGCCGCGCCCCTTCCACTGATCGGTGTGACAAGAAGCCCAAGGCTCCGGTCGACAAGGAAGCTGCTCCGGAGGCAGAGCAACTGTTCGCTGGTCCGACGTTCATGAGCGTCGTGCCCCCTGATCCGAGCGAGCTCCCGATCCCTTGCTACTTCATGAAGAAGGCCCGCTAGTGGACTAGCAAGCAAGTAGCAACAACACATGGGATTGGTCCCTTACTACAGTCGTCGTCGTGTAATCTTGCTTTGTAGTGCTATTAAACCCAATTTCAGCGCTTATTAGATGCGCTTTTAGTCGGAAGTAGTGTAATTTGTCATGGCTCTGGGTTGTGTTCATGTTAGTAAAACCCAACCCAGAGAGGGGCGGATGGGTGGCATGACAATCATAAACTGTCTTCATTTTATTTTACTCCCCTTGCAATCCCTCCTGCAGTTTGCATCCACTTCCTCTACTGAAGAGTGAATAAACCCTGTTTTAAGATCACCGTTGAGCCTCACACCTGCTCCGCTAAATCTGTCGCCATAATCAAGACTGGAAATCTGTCATAATCTTCAAGATTGGAACAAGGCAATGTTACTAGCTAGTCTCTGTTGATTTAACAAGTCGCTTCATTTATAATCCTTGATCTGGAGCAGCAGTTCCATTTCTACTGCTAAGAGCAGAGCTACTCTGCAACGAACCGGCCATCACAACAGAAAGAAAAGTATGGTCCACCCACAACATTGCACAAATGATTCAGTTAAACATCAAATGGGACCTTCACACAGACACTTGAATCTGTGCATATATAGGTACTTACACTTGAATTTGTGCATATATAGGTACTTACACTTGAATTTATGCTTTATATATGAAGCAAACCACCATAGCCACTTGGCACTCAGATGCAGCTTTCTTATGATTTTGACACCAATATATTAAGAGAAAACGGTACCACTACAACACAGGACACGTACACGGGAAGAATAAGAATTAGTTGAAAGGCAGTTTCAAGGGTTAGAAACAGAGGTGGCAAGTCAGTACTACAATCTTATAAAGCTTTTAGTCGGAGGGGCAAATATCATGATATCCATCACATTGCCTAAAACCCGAACTCTATCCCCTTCAAGCCAAAGCGGAACAACAATTTTTTTCAAATGCTTGATTAACATTTTTATATACATGATCAACATTTTTTCAAATGCTTGATTAACATTTTTACTCAACACAACATTTTTCAAATGCTTGATTTCCATGTTTATATACATGATCAACATTCTTTCAAATACTTGACTAACATTTTTTCTAAACACATTTTAGATTTTTCAAATGTTGATTTACATTTTTCAAATACTCGTTCATTATTTTTTAAATGCTTGATTTACATTTTTATATACATGATCAAAACATTTAATCATTTTTAATACATGGTCAATATTTTTTCTATACACGTCTAACATTTAACAAATGCTTGATTAACATTTTGCAAACACTTTGTTCACATGCTTGATTAACATTTTTTAAATACATGATCAAATTGCTTGATACACTTTTTTTATACATTTTCCAAATACTTGACAAACAAATTCTCTATACACATTTAACACCATCCGTTGCCACTTTACTTCAAATTCGTCTTTCACATCTAATAAAAAATATCAATAACATCGCACACAGTTGTTTTTTAGGAACCGTTTGTGATGAAAATTCATGGGTCTATTTAAGTCTTCCTTCTTAAGCTTCGCTGGCTCGTCTGCTCTAGTGCCGGCAACCCCCGAATCCATGAATCCCAATCCCCATTCCCGCAACCCCTTCTTGCAAAGATGACGCCGTGGAAACGCTTCGTGAGGGCCTGTACGGTGGCCACGTCCTCCCCGAGCACTGCCGCCTGCGCCGAGAGCACGTCCGCCTACGCCGAGAGCGTCGCCGCATCCGCCGAGAGGGCGTCTGCAGCAGCTGCTGCGACGGCGGCTGCAAACGCCGAGAGCGCTCGAGCTGCCGTCCATGCCGCCGATGTCGCCCTGGCCAGGGTCGAGGCTATCCATGCCAAGATCGAGGACGCACACGCCAAGATATTCGAGGCCACCTCGGAATCCAGCATGCAACCCACGTCCGAAAAGGCGGCGGTGGCCATGGAGCACCTGCTTCCTCATGAGATCTTCGAGCAGGAGCTGGAGATGCAGGGGGCGGCGGAGACCGAGGAGCGCCGGGAGGAGGAGTTGCGCGTGGTCGAGGTCGAGGTAGAGAAGAGTCTGTCCATCGAGGAATCGGCGGTGGAGTACCAATGCGAGCTCTAGCGCAGCCACTACTACGAGTACTACAACCTTGTTCCTAAATCCGTTTTGGCGAGTTCTAACCCGTGCGGTACTACCGCTCCTCCCGGAGGGGTACAACCGCCTGCTCTAGCGAGATCCGCCCCGTGCGGTACTACCGCTCCACTGGAGCGATACTACCGCCCGTGGCACGGAAGCAAAAAAATTACTTCCGCTCTAGGCATGGTGTCGGTGTCAAATCCGGCATATCTCGTAGTAGGGGTCCTAAGCTAGGCGTCTTGGAACAATGGTAACATGGACACGGGATTTTACCCAGGTTCGGGCCCTCTTGATGGAGGTAAAACCCTACGTCCTGCTTTTGATTGTATTCATATGGGGATAGTACAGAGTACATGTATCTACCACGAGATTGTAGTAATGAATATGAGATTGTCTATTGACTAGCCTGGCCCCGGTTTATATAAGACACCGGAGGCCTAGGGTTTAGGAGAGTCCTTGTCTTGGGCGCCAAGTCTTGTGGAGTCTTCCTTGTATGCGGCAGGGGTTGTTCAAACTGGCCCAAGAGTATACAACCATGGGGGTCCTCGGCCCAATCCAACTAATCGAGAGATGACATGGTGAGTACCCCCTAGTCCAGGACACCGCCAGTAGCCCCCTGAACCGGTCTTCAAGTTGGGGACGCTCCTCGATTCTTTCGAACTATTCTTCACCTTCGGTCGTTGGTCTTGAAAACTGGTTCAATAAATCTTCTCATCTTCGATCTTGAGGATCGCCGAAGTGCATCCGAAGAGTTTACACGTCGGGTATCCGAGGAGCCCCTTTAAGTTTTCGGCCTTTATCAATGTCTTGTTGTTTTTATGCCGCACCTCGGGTTTGGAGTTGTTCCCGAGCGGCAACGTCCTCTTGCGTTCGAGCTCCAACGCCGGACTGCATTCGAGGTATCTTTAGCAGCCAAGCACCAACGCCGGACCGCTTCCGAGCTCCAACACCGGAATGTATCCGAGCTCCAATGCCGGACTATGTCCAAGCTCCAACACCGGACTGTATCCGAACTCCAACGGCGGACTATGTCCAAGCTCCAACGCCGGACTAGGTCCAAGCTCCACCGCCGGACTATGTCCAAGCTCCAACACCGGACTATATTCGAGGTGTCATAGACCACCTTGGTTCAAAAAAGTTGAAGGAGTTTAGCCGAGCTTAATGCCGGAAATGCCCTCAAGGTGCGTGTTGGCCTAATATCCGGGATGCACCTGGAGGAAAAAATCAAACCGTTGACCCTAGTAGCTCCTGAGACTCAATTCCTAGCTCGGCAGCATACTTAGGGATAGAAACGCGGTGTGCAAAGTCCTCGAGACTCAGGTTGGGTGCGACCGACCAACCCGAGGATAATAATCTCCTCGAAAACTATATTGCACTTTAAATTTTATGCATTGAATTGTCAATGCAGTAGCCCCCGAGACACTGGTCGGGTGGCAACACCAGATCAGGGGATCGATGTACCCCTTTAATATTTGTAAATGATAAGCATGAAGCCCAGTAGCCCCCGAGCCTTAACGTGGGCACGGGTGGCCGAATTAAGGATCGATGTCCGAAGTAAAATCACAAATTATGTGTAATGATTCTATGTATCCAAGTACTTTACATCATTATTTTGACTCCATTGTGACCGTTTATCAGTTGAAAGTGGCCCATCGTCGGCTTCTACCCCTTGGTAGATACTACGCAGGGTGTTTCCGCACTAACAAAACAACCCTTAGCCGACGTCTCGGTGCCCGGAGGCGGTTGTGTTAGCAGAAACAAGGCAATTAGATATGCGAGCTTTATAACTTTTGCTTAGTCATAGGACCTTTAAACCGGGGAAGCTAGTTATGAGCCCCCGGTTAGTGTTCGACGACATCCGAGGTCGAGCTGTAAACACTTCGGTCAATGTTATGAACGACCCGTCATTTAACATAGTCATCGGATCGCTGACCGGTTTACGCCTATTGTGACAGTCAGTTTTCGGCTTTCTCCACTGAGGTGCTTAACCATGCGAGCTAGAAGCACAATCACAGTGGTTCTCCCTTTGCACACCTAGCCAAACAAAGCGGAACATAGGAGGCAAGCACAAGAGCCGGGCAACCCAACTTTTGACCGAAGACACAATACGAAACAGATGCATATATAGCAATATCTGAGAATGTTTTTGTCGAATTCCTAAAGGTGTTCGGCGTTGCACTGCGAGATTAATGCTGGAAACGCACAAATAGTTTAAAAGTGCCATAGGCTAGGAAAACCAAAAAAACGTCAGTAAAAACTCGACGTCCGAACTAGATCAATTGTTCGGTGCCAATCAGAAAATTGGTCTTAAAAAATTGTGCTTCTGTTGTGCTTTAACATGACACATCCTATCTCAAGACTTCAAGTGGGTCAGCCTACGGCTTCAACCTCCTATCCCGAAGGCGGAGTACTTCTCGATAGGCTAGTTTAGCAAACTTTAGCCGCTTTGAGAGAGAAATTAGGCTCCCTGGCTATTGACCGCACACTTGCTTCAAAAAAAGGAGTGATAGAAAAAAGACTTTGCAACGACTAAGAAGAAGAACACTTATTATAAAACAGCTCACATAAATTTAAGAGCCCCCAAGTGACTTGGGTAAAAGAATGATTGTATGTACCGAAGTACCTATATCATATCTATGTTCACCCGAACTTTAAACGCGTCTTAACCGACCGTCGGCTTCTCCCTCTTTGGTCAAGGACCAAAAAGTGTTATGTACTCCACCTGTCGAGAATATCGACGGTGTTTCCGATAACCAGACAATCAGGTCATAAGGCTGTCACAGACAAAGCGCGCTCAGGAAACTTATGCTATATTACTGACAAAGTGTAAGAAGCATCTTCGAAGAAAATAGTACCCCACCGATACCTTTCTTCGGTGCTCATTGTTAATATGAGACTTGTGCAATAGATGTTTTGTACTCATGAGTTCCGCTGTGTGCCGGCCATAATTGAAAACAATAGGAGCGCTAGCTTTCGGCTTCACCGAGTCTGAGGTCCGGCTCGGATGGCCCGATCGTGACAATCGCAGAAGTGCTCCCTTTACTCCCTAGTCGGACAATCGGGAACGTAGGGGTAAACACAGGAGCAAGGCAACCCAACTTGCAAATCGCTTAAGTCAACATGGTGCATATTGTGGCGTAATACACGAACAAGGAACGAAGCCGTACAAGTATAATCATATGCAAGAGAAAAAGCTTCATAAAGGAAGCCCCCAAGTAAACGAGGTATTTGAATTTGTGTGTCACAAACAAAGTTTGGACGAGGAAGTTTTTCACAAACAACTTTCTGCTAAAAAAAAGTATAATGCTTGGTCGGACCGAACAAAATTTAAAACTGAAAGTTTTGAGCATGAAAGCGACTTAGCAAGTGTGTTCAGAATTGATAACGCGGTCCGAGCTTGATGCGGGACAAAGTCCTAGCCCCCGAGCTAGTCCCGAGGTGGCGGAGCGAAGAGCTCGGCAGTCCAAGGTGGTGACATAGCATGGCCAATGCAGGCCGGCAGTGTGACGCCGAAGCCCCCGGCGTGGGTTAATGAAGTGTTGGCGAAGCCCCCCTCCAGCCGAGGTGACGTGGTATGTCAGTACGCCGAGGTGACAACGCTGCCCGACCCGGATCATTTACCTGTGCACAGAAAATAGTGCAAGCCAGGGATAATAATAATAATAATAATAATAATAATAAAATGTTGCATAATAAATAATTTATGCAAAGTGAGTAATAAAAGAAATATGGCCCGTGTGCCGAACACTCGATGAGGTAGAGCTCCCTCAACGATGCCGAAGTCCCCGAGGCAACCGAACATGTCGTATGGCAATTCAACCAACAAGATGATCACGCAAGCCGATTTATGCCGATTGGGACGACGACGTCGGCTTGCCGAAGTGACCGCGTGACGCAGTCAAAGTCGTGTACCTACACATGTAGAATAGTGTAGTCCAAAAATAATAATATAAATATAAAAAATCCTCACATAATTAATTTACGAGAAATAATTTATTTAAAGAGATGTGGCCTGGCGCGAGGCCGATGTCAACACAGGGCACAGATGCGACGAGATGACAAGATCCAAATTCGCGGGATCGCTCGAGTGGCGGACACAATGAGCGTGGGACAACAACATATAGGATCGCCCTGTAGCATAAACCCGATTGCAAAACCTGCAAAACCGGACATCCTGGACCAACGAAAAACACTCTTTGGGATATTATTGATATACGTACATGAAAAATAATAGAACAACTGCACCTGATGATTTATCCAATGATATGTGAACTGGTAGCAGACAAGACAGGGACGCATCAAGGCTTTGTCCGGGCCGACCGACATCCAAGACGGCCGATCTGAGAGAAAAAGTATTGCTTATACTGTAGTAGCACATCTAATACTTTACGTGGAGTGTAACACGTGTATCATCAGTACTTGGATCGTAGTACTAACACATGCACCATAAATTTTTAGGCGACGAAGGGTAGCCATCCCATCAGACGTGGGATTCCTTCGAACTGCTCCATTGATTATGAGAGCTTTTGGTTGGGCCTGCCAGCGTTCGTACGCACGTCTCCTGCCGCCCCCAACTAAGACATGAATATATTGAATTGACCTAGACGAATCGTCATCAGACAACTGCATGTTGCTAATCCCGATGTATTGACTGCGGTTCTTCCTGTCGGTTTCAATCTAGAACACATATGTGAAGAAAAATACGCAGACCGGCAAAGAATAATTTTGCAAGAAATTGATATATACAAAACAGATCTAACTGAAAAAACATCACCTGATCATCCCAATCAATCCGTGACGAACACCTAGCAGGCTCTCAATGAAAGCACCAATGTCGGTGTCAAATCCGGCATATCTCGTAGTAGGGGTCCTAAGCTAGGCGTCTTGGAACGATGGTAACATGGACACGGAATTTTACTCAGGTTCGGGCCCTCTTGATGGAGGTAAAACCCTACGTCCTGCTTTTGATTGTATTCATATGGGGATAGTACAGAGTACATGTATCTACCACGAGATTGTAGTAATGAATATGAGATTGTCTATTGACTAGCCTGGCCCCGGTTTATATAAGACACCGGAGGCCTAGGGTTTAGGAGAGCCCTTGTCTTGGGCGTCAGGTCTTGTGGAGTCTTCCTTGTATGTGGCAGGGGTTGTCCGAACTGGCCCAAGAGTATACGGCAATGGGGGTCCTTGGCCCAATCCAACTGATCGGGAGACGACATGGTGAGTACCCCATAGTACAGGACACCGTCACATGGTACTACCGTGCCAACCCGGCAGTGTACTACCGTGGCTAGAGCAGATGCAACTTTTTTACTTCTGCCTCATGGTGCAGTACTACCATTGACATATAAATTACTTTGTTTTGCCACACTCAATCGCATTTCTACATTGTTTGGTTTGGTTTTGGCCTTGGTCTTTGCAACGATCCTTCTCGTTCTTCTCGTGTGTTTGTGTTGTGTGTCATAGGTGGTGGATCCAATGTCAGGCGCTCGAATCCCAGCCGCGACACGAGCTCCAAGCGGCTTTGCACCCAAGAAGCTCCTGAGGGGTCCAGTGCCCAACAACGCAGAGTCAAGACCACAGCTACCGAGACCAAGGAGCCAAATGTTGGCATGGATGAAATGCCTCAAGCGGAGTTTCTGATTCAAAGGAAGCTCAACCCCTACGTCAACCCTAGGGAGATCACAAGGGATAACGACTTGTTTTGGACCAAGCAGCAGAATCTCATCTTTCTAGATGTGATCAAGGCCAAGCAGAACACCTATGTGCCAGTGCAGTGGATTGACATGAATCATATGAAGAAGGACAACAACCGGGCATATTTTGGCGAGCCTCTGGATTTGGTGGAGCAGTTTGGCATTGAGGAGTTACTCACGTTTCACATGGACTTTGACACGGAGATTGTGGCGCAATTCTTTGCTTCTATCCACTTCCTCACTGATGAGCAGCGGACCATGCCTTGGATGACTAATGGGAAGAGGATGTCTGCTAAGTGGAAGGAGTTCATGGATATGTTGCATGTTTGTGATGAGGGGCTCAATGTGCTCGTTGGTGTCCGCCCTCATGCCAACCCCAAGTCAGCCAACAAGAACAAGCTTCAACCCTACCTTGTTGAGAAGAAGTTAGCCAATGACAAGAAGACTTGGGTGTTGAACCCATTCCTTGACATCATGCACCGGATCTTCCGCAACACACTTTTTCCTTGCATAGGCGACAAGGACAAGGTGCATGCCTATCTTGTGGACATGATGCTCATCTGTGAGAAGGCGCGTCTCCAACAGACAGAACCACTTGATTGTTGGAAATATGCCCTAGAGGCAATAATAAAAGTATTATTATATTTCAATGTTCATGATAAATGTCTTTTATTCATGCTATAACTGTATTATCCGGAAATCGTAATACACGTGTGAATACTTAGACCACAATATGTCCCTGGTGAGCCTCTAGTTGACTAGCTCATTGTGATCAATAGATAGTCATGGTTTCCTGACTATGGACATTGGATGTCGTTGATAACGGGATCACATCATTAGGAGAATGATGTGATGAACAAGACCCAATCCTAAGCATAGCATAAAAGATCGTGTAGTTCGTTTTGCTAGAGCTTTGCCAATGTCAAGTATCTCTTCCTTAGACCATGAGATCGTGTAACTCCCGGATACCGTAGGAGTGCCTTGGGTGTATCAAACGTCACAACATAACTGGGTGACTATAAAGGTGCATTACAGGTATCTCCGAAAGTATCTGTTGGGTTGACACGGATCGAGACTGGGATTTGTCACTCCGTATGAAGGAGAGGTATCTCTGGGCCCACTCGGTAATGCATCATCATAATGAGCTCAATGTGACCAAGGTGTTGGACACGGGATCATGCATTACGGTACGAGTAAAGTGACTTGCCGGTAACGAGACTGAACAAGGTATTGGGATACCGATGATTGAGTCTCGGGCAAGTAACGTACCGATTGACAAAGGGAATTGCATACAGGGTTTGATCGAATCCTCGACATCGTGGTTCATCCGATGACAACATCGAGGAGCATGTGGGAGCCATCATGGGTATCCAGATCCCGCTGTTGGTTATTGACCTGAGAGCGTCTAGGTCATGTCTGCATGTCTCCCGAACCCGTAGGGTCTACACACTTAAGGTTCGGTGACGCTAGGGTTATTAGGAAGACTAGTATGTGACTACCGAATGTTGTTCGGAGTCTCGGATGGGATCCTGGACGTCACGAGGAGCTCCGGAAGGGTCCGGAGGTAAAGATTTATATATGGGAAGTTGTCAAACGGACACCGGGAAGTTTCGGGGTCATACCGGTATTGTACCGGGGCCACCGGAAGGGTTCCGGGGGTCCACCGGGAGGGGCCACCCCTCCCGGGGGGCCACATGGGCTGCGTGGGGCAGGGAGCCAGCCCCTGGTGGGCTGGGCGCACCCCCTCCCTTGGGCCCTTGCGCCTAGGGTTGAGGGGGGAACCCTAGAGGGGGCGCCCCCTTGGCTTGGGGGGCAAGCCACCCTCTCCCCCTCTCCCCTTGGCCGCCGCACCCCCCTAGATGGGTTCTAGGGGGGCCGGCCCCCTTCTCCCTTCCCCCTATAAATAGAGGGGTGAGGGGAGGGCAGCCGCACCACCCTCCAAGGCGCAGCCCTCCCCTCCCCAACACCTCTCCTCCTCCGTTGTGTGCTTGGCGAAGCCCTGTCGGAGTACTGCCTCTCCACCATCACCACGCCGTCGTGCTGCCGGTGGAGCTGTCTTCCTCAACCTCTCCTTCCCCCTTGCTGGATCAAGAAGGAGGAGACGTCTCCCATCCCGTACGTGTGTTGAACGCGGAGGTGCTGTCCGTTCAGCACTTGGTCATCGGTGATTCGAATCACGTCGAGTACGACTACATCATCACCTTGCAAGCTTCCGCACGCGATCTACAAGTGGTATGTAGATGCAAACTCTCTCCATTGACTCGTTGCTTAGATGAACTCATAGATGGATCTTGGTGAAACCATAGGAAAATTTTAATTTTCTGCAACGTTCCCCAACAGTGGCATCATGAGCTAGGTCTATGCGTAGTTCTCTTTGCACGAGTAGAACACAATTTTGTTGTGGGCGTGGATTTTGTCATCTTACTTGCCTCTACTAGTCTTTTCTTGCTCAACGGTATTGTGGGATGAAGCGGCCCGGACCAACCTTACACGTACGCTTACGTGAGACCGGTTCCACCGACTGACATGCACTAGTTGCATAAGGTGGCTGGCGGGTGTCTGTCTCTCCCACTTTAGTTGGAGCGGAATCGATGAACAGGGCCCTTATGAAGGGTAAATAGAAGTTGACAAAATCACGTTGTGGTGATTCGTAGGTAAGAAAACGTTCTTGCTAGAACCCAATTGCAGCCACGTAAAAGATGCAACAACAATTAGAGGACGTCTAACTTGTTTTTGCAGCGATTGATCATGTGATGTGATATGGCCAGAAGTTGTGATGAATGATGAATTGTGATGTATGAGATCATGTTCTTTGTAATAGGATTCACGACTTGCATGTCGATGAGTATGACAACCGGCAGGAGCCATAGGAGTTGTCTTTAATTTTTGTATGACCTGCGTGTCATTGAATAACGCCATGTAAACTACTTTACTTTATTGCTAAATGTTAGTCATAGAAGTAGAAGTAGTCGTTGGCGTGACAACTTCATGAAGACACGCTGGTGGAGATCATGATGATGGAGATCATGGTGTCAAGCCGGTGACAAGATGATCATGGAGCCCCGAAGATGAAGATCAATGGAGCTATATGATATTGGCCATATCATGTCACAACTATATAATTGCATGTGATGTTTATTATGTTTATGCATCTTGTTTACTTAGGACGACGGTAGTAAATAAGATGATCCCTTACAAAAATTTCAAGAAGTGTTCTCCCCTAACTGTGCACCGTTGCTACAGTTCGTCGCTTCTAAGCACCACGTGATGATCGGGTGTGATGGATTCTTACGTTCACATACAACGGGTGTAAGACAGTTTTACACAGCGAAAACACTTAGGGTTAACTTGACGAGCCTAGCATGTGCAGACATGGCCTCGGAACACGGAGACCGAAAGGTCGAACACGAGTCGTATGGAAGATACGATCAACATGAGAATGTTCACCGACGATGACTAGTCCGTCTCACGTGATGATTGGACACGGCCTAGTCGACTCGGATCGTGTAACACTTAGATGACTAGAGGGATGTCTAATCTAAGTGGGAGTTCATAATTTGATTAGAACTTTATTATCATGAACTTAGTCTAAAACCTTTGCAAATATGTCTTGTAGATCAATGGCCAACGCTAATGTCAACATGAACTTCAACGCGTTCCTAGAGAAAACCAAGCTGAAAGATGATGGCAGCAACTATACAGACTGGGTCCGGAACCTGAGGATCATCCTCATAGCTGCCAGGAAACAATATGTCCTAGAAGGACCGCTAGGTGACGCTCCCGTCCCAGAGAACCAAGACATTATGAATGCTTGGCAGTCTCGTGCTGATGATTACTCCCTCGTTCAGTGCGGCATGCTTTACAGCTTAGAACCGGGGCTCCAAAAGCGTTTTGAGCACCACGGAGCATATGAGATGTTCGAAGAGCTGAAACTAGTTTTTCAAGCTCATGCCCGGGTCGAGAGATATGATGTCTCCGACAAGTTCTACAGTTGTAAGATGGAAGAAAACAGTTCTGTCAGTGAGCACATCCTGAAGATGTCTGGGTTGCACAACCGTATGACCCAGCTGGACATTAACCTCCCAGATGAGGCGGTCATTGACAGAATCCTCCAGTCGCTCCCACCAAGCTACAAGAGCTTTGTGATGAACTACAACATGCAGGGGATGGAAAAGACCATTCCTGAAGTGTTCTCGATGCTAAAGTCAGCAGAGGCTGAAATCAAGAAAGAACATCAAGTGTTGATGGTCAATAAGACCACTAAGTTCAAGAAGGGCAAGGGTAAGAAGAACTTCAAGAAGGACGGCAAAGATGTTGCCGCGCCTGGTAAGCCAGTTACCGGGAAGAAGTCAAAGAATGGACCCAAGCCTGAGACTGAGTGCTTTTATTGCAAGGGGAAGGGTCACTGGAAGCGGAACTGCCCCAAATACTTAGCGGATAAGAAGGCCGGCAACACCAAAGGTATATTTGATATACATGTGATTGATGTGTACCTTACCAGTACTCGTAGTAACTCCTGGGTATTTGATACCGGTGTCGTTGCTCATATTTGTAACTCACAACAGGAGCTGCGGAATAAACGGAGACTGGCGAAGGACGAGGTGACGATGCGCGTCGGGAATGGTTCCAGAGTCGATATGATCGCCGTCGGCACGCTGCCTCTACATTTACCTACGGGATTAGTTTTGAACCTTAATAATTGTTATTTAGTGCCAAGTTTGAGCATGAACATTGTATCTGGATCTCGTTTAATACGAGATGGCTACTCATTTAAGTCTGAGAATAATGGTTGTTCGATTTATATGAGAGATATGTTTTATGGTCATGCTCCGATGGTCAATGGTTTATTCTTAATGAATCTCGAGCGTAATATTACACATGTTCATAGTGTAGATGCCAAAAGATTTAAAGTTGATAACGATAGTCCCACATACTTGTGGCACTGCCGCCTTGGTCACATTGGTGTCAAGCGCATGAAGAAGCTCCATGCTGATGGACTTTTAGAGTCTCTTGATTATGAATCGTTTGACACGTGCGAACCATGCCTTTTGGGCAAAATGACCAAGACTCCGTTCTCCAGAACAATGGAGCGAGCAACCAACTTGTTGGAAATCATACATACCGATGTGTGCGGTCCAATGAGCGTTGAGGCTCGCGGAGGATATCGTTATGTTCTCACTCTCACTGATGACTTGAGTAGATATGGGTATGTCTACTTAATGAAACACAAGTCTGAGACCTTTGAAAAGTTCAAGGAATTTCAGAATGAGGTAGAGAATCAACGTGACCGAAAGATAAAATTCTTACGATCAGATCGTGGAGGAGAATACTTAAGTCACGAATTTGGTACACACTTAAGGAAATGTGGAATCATTTCACAACTCACGCCGCCTGGAACACCTCAGCGAAACGGTGTGTCCGAACGTCGTAATCGCACTCTATTGGATATGGTGCGGTCTATGATGTCTCTTACCGATTTACCGCTATCATTTTGGGGATACGCTCTAGAGACAGCTACATTCACTTTAAATAGGGCACCGTCTAAATCCATTGAGATGACACCGTATGAATTATGGTTTGGAAAGAAACCTAAGCTGTCGTTTCTAAAAGTTTGGGGATGCGATGCTTATGTCAAGAAACTTCAACCTGAAAAGCTCGAACCCAAGTCGGAAAAATGCGTATTCATAGGATACCCTAAGGAAACTGTCGGGTATACCTTCTACTTAAGATCCGAAGGCAAGATCTTTGTTGCCAAGAACGGATGCTTTCTGGAAAAAGAGTTTCTCTCGAAAGAAGTAAGTGGGAGGAAAGTAGAACTCGATGAAGTACTACCTCTTGAGCGGGAAAGTGGCGCAGCGCAGGAAACCGTTCCTGTGATGCCCACACCAACTGAAGAGGAAGACATTGATGATGATCAAGGTACTTCGGATCAAGTTACTGCTGAACTTCGTAGGTCCACAAGGACACGTTTCGCACCAGAGTGGTACGGCAACCCTGTCCTGGAAATCATGTTGTTAGACAACAATGAACCTTCGAACTATGAAGAAGCGATGGCGGGCCTGGATTCCAACAAATGGCTTGAAGCCATGAAATCCGAGATAGAATCCATGTATGAAAACAAAGTATGGACTTTGACAGACTTGCCCGATGATCGGCGAGCGATAGAAAACAAATGGATTTTTAAGAAGAAGACGGACGCGGATGGAAATGTTACCATCTATAAGGCTCGACTTGTCGCTAAGGGTTATTGACAAGTTCAAGGGATTGACTACGACGAGACTTTCTCTCCCGTAGCGAAGCTGAAGTCCGTCCGAATCATGTTAGCAATTGCCGCATACTATGATTATGAGATATGGCAGATGGACGTCAAAACAGCATTCCTTAACGGGCATCTTAAGGAAGAACTGTATATGATGCAGCCCGAAGGTTTTGTCGATCCTCGGAACGCTAACAAAGTATGCAAGCTCCAGCGATCCATTTATGGACTGGTGCAAGCATCTCGGAGTTGGAACATTCGCTTTGATGAGATGATCAAAGCGTTTGGGTTCATGCAGACTTATGGAGAAGCCTGCGTTTACAAGAAAGTGAGTGGGAGCTCTGTAGCATTTCTCATATTATATGTAGATGACATACTCTTGATGGGAAATAATATAGAATTTCTGGACAGCATTAAGGCCTACTTGAATAAGTGTTTTTCAATGAAGGACCTTGGAGAAGCTGCTTATATATTAGGCATCAAGATCTATAGAGATAGATCGAGACGCCTCATAGGTCTTTCACAAAGCACATACCTTGATAAGATTTTGAAGAGGTTCAAAATGGATCAGTCCAAGAAGGGGTTCTTGCCTATGTTACAAGGTGTGAGATTGAGCTCAGCTCAGTCACCGACCACGGCAAAAGATAAAGAAGAGATGAGTGTCATCCCCTATGCTTCAGCCATAGGATCTATTATGTATGCCATGCTGTGTACCAGACCCGATGTAAACCTTGCCGTAAGTTTGGTAGCAAGATACCAAAGTAATCCCGGCAAGGAACACTGGACAGCGGTCAAGAATATCCTGAAGTACCTGAAAAGGACGAAGGACATGTTTCTCGTTTATGGAAGAGACGAAGAGCTCGTCGTAAAGGGTTACGTCGACGCTAGCTTCGACTCAGATCTGGATGACTCTAAGTCACAAACCGGATACGTGTATATGTTGAATGGTGGAGCAGTAAGCTGGTGCAGCTGCAAGCAGAGCGTCGTGGCGGGATCTACGTGTGAAGCGGAGTACATGGCAGCCTCGAAGGCAGCGCATGAAGCGATTTGGGTGAAGGAGTTCATCACCGACCTAGGAGTCATACCCAATGCGTCGGGGCCGATCAAACTCTTCTGTGACAACACTGGAGCTATTGCCCTCGCCAAGGAGCCCAGGTTTCACAAGAAGACCAGGCACATCAAGCGTCGTTTCAACTCCATCCGTGAAAATGTTCAAGATGGAGACATAGAGATTTGCAAAGTGCATACGGATCTGAATGCCGCAGATCCGCTGACTAAACCTCTCTCGCGTGCAAAACATGATCAACACCAGAACTCTATGGGTGTTCGATTCATCACAATGTAACTAGATTGGTGACTCTAGTGCAAGTGGGAGACTGTTGGAAATATGCCCTAGAGGCAATAATAAAAGTATTATTATATTTCAATGTTCATGATAAATGTCTTTTATTCATGCTATAACTGTATTATCCGGAAAATCGTAATACACGTGTGAATACTTAGACCACAATATGTCCCTGGTGAGCCTCTAGTTGACTAGCTCGTTGTGATCAACAGATAGTCATGGTTTCTTGACTATGGACATTGGATGTCGTTGATAACGGGATCACATCATTAGGAGAATGATGTGATGGACAAGACCCAATCCTAAGCATAGCATAAAAGATCGTGTAGTTCGTTTTGCTAGAGCTTTGCCAATGTCAAGTATCTCTTCCTTAGACCATGAGATCGTGTAACTCCCGGATACCGTAGGAGTGCCTTGGGTGTATCAAACGTCACAACGTAACTGGGTGACTATAAAGGTGCATTACAGGTATCTCCGAAAGTATCTATTGGGTTGACACGGATCGAGACTGGGATTTGTCACTCCGTATGAAGGAGAGGTATCTCTGGGCCCACTCGGTAATGCATCATCATAATGAGCTCAATGTGACCAAGGTGTTGGACACGGGATCATGCATTACGGTACGAGTAAAGTGACTTGCCGGTAATGAGACTGAACAAGGTATTGGGATACCGACGATCGAGTCTCGGGCAAGTAACGTACCGATTGACAAAGGGAATTGCATAGGGTTTGATCGAATCCTCGACATCGTGGTTCATCCGATGACAACATCGAGGAGCATGTGGGAGCCATCATGGGTATCCAGATCCCGCTGTTGGTTATTGACCTGAGAGCGTCTAGGTCATGTCTGCATGTCTCCCGAACCCGTAGGGTCTACACACTTAAGGTTCGGTGATGCTAGAGTTATTAGGAAGACTAGTATGTGACTACCGAATGTTGTTCAGAGTCCCGGATGGGATCCTGGACGTCACGAGGAGCTCCGGAAGGGTCCGGAGGTAAAGATTTATATATGGGAAGTTGTCAAACGGACACCGAGAAGTTTCGGGGTCATACCGGTATTGTACCGGGGCCACCGGAAGGGTTCCGGGGGTCCACCGGGAGGGGCCACCCCTCCCGGGGGGCCACATGGGCTGCGTGGGGCAGGGAGCCAGCCCCTGGTGGGCTGGGCGCACCCCCTCCCTTGGGCCCTTGCGCCTAGGGTTGAGGGGGGAACCCTAGAGGGGGCGCCCCTTGGCTTGGGGGGCAAGCCACCCTCTCCCCCTCTCCCCTTGGCCGCCGCACCCCCCCTAGATGGGTTCTAGTGGGCCGGACCCCTTCTCCCTTCCCCCTATAAATAGAGGGGTGAGGGGAGGGCAGCCGTACCACCCTCCAAGGCACAGCCCTCCCCTCCCCAACACCTCTCCTCCTCCGTTGTGTGCTTGGCGAAGCCCTGTCGGAGTACTGCCTCTCCACCATCACCACGCCATCGTGCTGCCGGTGGAGCTGTCTTCCTCAACCTCTCCTTCCCCCTTGCTGGATCAAGAATGAGGAGACGTCTCCGTCCCGTACGTGTGTTGAACGCGGAGGTGCTGTCCGTTCAGCACTTGGTCATCGGTGATTCGAATCACGTCGAGTACGACTACATCATCACCTTGCAAGCTTCCGCACGCGATCTACAAGTGGTATGTAGATGCAAACTCTCTCCCTTGACTCGTTGCTTAGATGAACTCATAGATGGGTCTTGGTGAAACCGTAGGAAAATTTTAATTTTCTGCAACGTTCCCCAACATTGATGTCTCTCATATCATGTGGTGTGAGCTGCAGTTTGCGGTGTTCAATCGTAAGGTGCCCTTCTATGGACCTTACCTGTTTCTCTTGATCTCGAAGACTTGGGAGAAGCTCTTTCTAGGTGAAGAGTTTCTTGCTCCCAACTGGATTCGCCATGAGCGTATCAAGCTACGCATCAAGAGCAAGTGGGCTAATACCACGACCCGGGCCGAGGCTGAGGCTGCACGAATGGATGTCGATGAGGATGAGGATGAGTTCGAGGAGGAGGCGGCTGAGGACAGTTCTGAGGGGTACGCTCCTCCCTCTGCTGAGCCATCTTGGGCTAAGAAGCTCAAGGCCAAGATGAAGGCTCTGTTCTGCATGCAGGCCAAGGGACAATACAAGGCTCATGTAAACGCCAAGATGGCTCGTCGTCGTGACAAGGCTATTATGAGGCAGGTTGGTCTTGAGGTTAGGAGTGGCTCCGAGGAGAGGATCAGAGATGAGGAAACATGGACCAGACAACACTGCCGGTGGAGTGAGTCTGAGGAGGATACTGGAGTTCCCTCTTCATCTCGTGCTGTAGAGGAGTCTAAGGAGGAGGAACATGACTGATGATGCCTTGGAGTTCTACCACCACTTGTGTCGTAGGTGGTCTCTCTGCCTTTTTGGTGTCTCGATGCCAAAGGGGGAGAGAGTGTAGGATTTTCGAGTCTTGTGTCGAGTCTTGTGTCGCTTTGCTTTCATTGAACCCTCGTTGCTTTGGTTTGTTGGTTTGTGTTGTGTTCGTGTGAGACCAAGAGACTATCATATGGTGTGAGACATATGCACTCTAGCTTATCTTTTTATTGTCTAGTATGCTTAGTAGATTGTGAGCTAATGTTATCTTGTGCCCTTTACTTCATGCTCACGTACTTTACCTTGCCTCCATGCTTAGTTTCTCTTATATTGTTGCAAGGATTGCCTTATATATAAAATATAGGGGGAGTGTTGATCCTAGTATGTGTGCCGTGTAGTCCAAAGCATATCTATAGAGTGCACACATCTAGGGGGAGCCTGTCTATATTTTATAGATGTTGGGTTTGCTTATGTTCATTTTATATACATGTGCAAATCCAGTATTGTCATCAATCCACCAAAAAGGGGGAGATTGTAAGGGCATATTTGTCTCTATGTGGTTTTGGTGATTGATGACAATGCATTTGCGGACTAATCGTGTCCATTGAGCATTTTAGATATCTCATGTCTAGGCACAAGATGATTCGGTGCCCCTCGGAGCCTATCAAAGACGGCGGTTCTCTACGTTTCCTTTTGATGGATTTGAGTCATAGGAAAGCCGTACTATTAAGAGGGGGTCCGCTTCGGAAAGGTTAGGGCGGTACCAACACATACACATCTGTTACTTTGCACCACCTTTCCTTTGCTTCATTGGAGCACCGGTCGTTTTCCCTTGTCTATGCGAAGATGAAGGCCTGCAAGTGCTATAATTCTCTGGCGTGCAGTAGTACTGCTCAAGGGAGTAGTATTACCGCAACGGTCCATGGTAGTACTGCCCTGGGCAGCGGTAGTACCGCGCTGTGCGGTAGTACCGTTCCTCGCGAGTGGTAGTACCGTGGCCTCTAGCCCAGAACACTGGCACACACAGAAGTAGGTGCGGAAGTAATTTTTTACTTCCGCGCCCTTCGCGGTAGTACCGCTCCCTGCGAGCGATAGTATCGTGCCGGATTTTTGCACACACCGAAACTCAGCGGAAGTAGCCACGGATGTAATTTTATTAGTCCATGCCTTCCAAGCCTAGTTGAATCCTGCCTTGCGGTAGTACCACAAGGGCGCGCGGTAGTACCGCTCCGGCGGTTCTACCACTCGTTGCTTTACGCAACAGGGCCTCGCCTGGTCCCTGCCACGCGAGCGGTAGTACCGCACCGCCTAGCGGTAGTACCACAAGCCCTTGTGATAATACAGTGTGTCTGTGTAGTAGTACCGCATGTCGCGAGCTGAGTTAGTGGGTAACGGTTGGATCTTTCCCCCCACTATATAAAGGGGGTATTCTTCCGCAAGAAGACCACCTCTTCCCTCCCCAAGCTCCATTGTTGCTCAAAGCTCCATTTTCTCCCGATCTCTCTCCCTAGCCAATCAAACTTGTTGATTTTCTAGGGATTGATTGAGAAGGCCCTGATCTACACTTCCACCAAGAGAAATTTGATTCCCCCCACTAATCCCTTGCAGATCTTGTTACTCTTGGGTAAAACTGGCAATGGTTGGGGAACTGAACCATACCCAAACTGAACCCACATGTCAAATTTAGAAAAACCAAACCAAACTAACCCGTTGAAAGGCATACTTTGACCCAAACCAAACTAAACCAGAAGTTATATCCACCTAAACTGAACTAAACTATTGATACGAACCGTGGTTTTAGCTTATAGGTTGAGATTGGTTACTCTCAGCTAGGAGCAGACCATAGCTGTGTGGAGCATAGCTGAACGAAGTGCCAGGACGAGCACGTTGCAGAGCATGCCAGCTTTGACCTCCCGATTCTGGTTGTCAATCGGGTGGCTCGACCATGCTCTGGCAAGGTCGAGATGCAGGTGTGTGATAGCAGGGGGCGACAGTGGGGTCGACCAGGTGCACGGCGCGCGGTGGGAGACCGCGCATACCTTCCATTGCCCATCGAGGGTGTCATCACACGGCAGGATGTCGAGGAGTGAGGTGCCGATGATGCCCGTGGAGCAGAGGATGAGCACCACGCTCAGGAAGGATGGCTCGGTTGTCGCTGCGCGCTCGTCCTGGTGCTTCTTGACGGCGCCCACCGTGGGCGGAGAGCTCATGGATCTTGCAAGATGGGGGTTAGGAATTGGCTGCAGGGAGCTTGTTTGTTGCAGGGTCTGGTGGCTCTCGACATCCTACCGTCCATGGCCCACCGGGGGTTAGGAACAGCCGCTTCTGGCACGGCGCGGCCGGCGCCCGCGGCTTTCTTGACGTGGTCGCGGCTTTCTCGGCGTGGTCAGCTACCACTGACGCAGCTCCTGCGGCGGCATCTCTGCGCCGGGGAAGCAGCGAGTGGCACAACAAGACTTCATGTGGGATTTGCCGGCGGGGAGGAAGGATGGTGCGACCGATTGGGGAGTCGGGAGGAAGATGGATTTCTCTTTTTTTTCTCGGTCCCTTTTCGTTGCTCGCTGGGTGTTGAGGCGAGGAACCAGCTTATAAACTAGGTTGGACCCATAGTTTGTAGCCCCTAATACCCAAACTGTTTAGGCCCATAACCAATTATACCCGAACTGGTTTCTCACATACCCAAACTAAACCGAACTGAAAAAAGTCTTGACCCAATATAAACCAAACCAATTAAGCCCAACATAAAAACCAAACCATCTCACCCAGTTTTCTAAAAACCGTTCTCAGATTTACTCTTGGGTGTTCGAGCACCCTAGATGGTTGAGGTCACCGCGGAGCCATATTCCATTGTGGTGAAGCTTCGTGGTGTCATTGGGAGCCTCCGATTAAGTTGTGGAGATTGCCCCAACCTTGTTTGTAAAGGTTCGATCGCCACCTCCAAGGGCACCAATAGTGGAATCACAGCATCTCGCATTGTGTCAGGCATGAGGAGAATACGGTGGCCCTAGTGGCTTCTTGGGGAGCATTGTGCCTCCACACCGCTCCAACGGAGATGTACTTCCTCGCAAAGGGAAGGAACTTCGGTAACACACCCTCGTCTCCACTGGCTCCACTCTTGGTTATCTCTTACCTTTACTTGTGCAAGCTTATTTTGTATCCCTTGCTTGCTTGTGTGCTTGTTGTTGTTAGGTTGCTCACCTAGTTGCATATCTAGACAACCTACTTTGATGCAAAGTTTAATTTGGTAAGAAAGCTAAAAATTGTTAGTTGCATATTCACCCCCCTCTAGTCAACTATATCGATCCTTTCACAAAGCTCTGGAGCATGTATGAGGAGGAGAACGAAGTGAAGGAAATATGCCCTAGCGGCAACAATAAAGTTGTTATTTATATTTCCTTATATCATGATAAATGTTTATTATTCATGCTAGAATTGTATTAACCGGAAACTTGATACATGTGTTGATACATAGACAAAACACAGTGTCCCTAGTATGCCTCTACTAGACTAGCTCGTTAATCAAAGATGGATAAGTTTCCTAACCATAAACATGTGTTGTCACTTGATGAACGGGATCTCATCATTAGGAGAATGATGTGATGGACAAGACCCATCCGTTAGCTTAGCATAATGATCATTAAGTTTTATTGCTACTGCTTTCTTCATGACTTATACATATTCCTTTGACTATGAGATTATGCAACTCCCGAATATCGGAGGAACACCTTATGTGCTATCAAACATCACAACATAACTGGGTGATTATAAAGATGCTCTACAGGTGTCTCCGAAGGTGTTTGTTGGGTTGGCATAGATCGAGATTAGGATTTGTCACTCTGAGTATCGGAGAGGTATCTATGGACCCTCTCGGTAATACACATCATGATAAGCCTTGCAAGCAATGTGACTAATGAGTTAGTTGCGGGATGATGTATTATGGTACGAGTAAAGAGACTTGTCGGTAATGAGATTGAACTAGGTATGTAGATACCAACGATCGAATCTCAGACAAGTAACATACCGATGACAAAGGGAATGACGTATGTTGTCATTACGGTTTGACCGATAAAGATCTTCGTAGAATATGTAGGAACCAATATGAGCATCCAGGTTCCGCTGTTGGTTATTGATCGGAGATCTGTCTCAGTCATGTCTACATAGTTCTTGAACCTGTAGGGTCCGCACGCTTAACGTTATATGACGATTTGTATTATGAGTTATGTGTTTTGGTGACCGAAGATTATTCGGAGTCCCGGATGAGATCATGGACATGACAAGGAGTCTCTAAATGGTCGAGAGGTAAATATTGATATATTGGATGATAGTATTCAGACGCCGGAAGTGTTTCGGAATGTATCGGATACGTATCAGTGTACGGGAGGGGGGGGGGTTACCGGAATCCCCCGGGGGAAGATATGGGCCATATGGGCCATCGGAGGGAGGCAAGGCAGCCCACAAGGGGTGGCGCCCCCTGTCGGTGTCAAAACCGGTGGATCTCGGGTAGGGGGTCCCGATCTGTACGTCTTAGGCTGATGGTAACAGGAAGCAAGGGACACAATGTTTACCCAGGTTCGGGCCCTCTCGATGGAGGTAAAACCCTACTTCCTGCTTGATTAATATTGAAGATATGAGTAGTACAAGAGTAGATCTACCACGAGATCGTAGAGGCTAAACCCTAAGAGCTAGCCTATGATGGTATGATTGTAATTGTGATCGGCCTTCTAAGGACCATCCTCTCTGGTTTATATAGACACCGGAGAGGGCTAGGGTTTACATGGAGTCGGTTACAAGGAAGGAAATCTAATATCTGGATCACCAAGCTTGTCTTCCACGCAAAGGAGAGTCCCATCCGGACACGGGCCGAAGTCTTGAGTCTTGTATCTTCACGCTTCAATAGTCCGGACAATGTATATAGTCCGGCTGCCCAGATACCCCCTAATCCAGGACTCCCTCAGTAGCCCCTGAACCAGCCTTCAACGACGATGAGTCCGCCGCGCAGTCTGTCTTCGGCATTGCAAGGCGGGTTCCTTCTCTGAATACTCCAAGGTTATTTATCGAACACGTAGATCGTGTCCGGATCTGCAAGATGGTAAATTCGTTCTGCTGGCAGTTTTTGTACGTCGTGCTCCTGCATCGTGGCCTGGTACAACACGAACCGGCATTTCCTGCTCCACCTCAACTCGCGTCGCGAGGCGGTTTTATTGGCACGCCCTGCCAAAGTAGAGATCGTGTTCCTCTTATCACGGGATCTCTCATCAATATGGGCGCGTGTGACCCCACGGCGACCGTTGGTATGACTCCGTGTATTTTAGATAAGTCCCAAGCGGTCACGTCGAGGACTCTTGATATTCATCCTCTTTATAAAGGGGCCGAGGTTTACACCTCTTTTCCACCTCTCCTGCCCCTTCTCACACCTCGAGCTCCAGCACTCAAAACCTAAGCCTCAACACCCCAGACCCTCCAGTATGTCCGAATCCGACGCCAAAGGCCGGTGGGTGGCCTCCTCAATCCAGGAGGAGGATATTACTAAGCTTAGGGAGGTCGGTTACCTGACCGCCGATATCTAGCACAGGCTTCTCGCTCCAGGGCAGGTTATCCCCACGCTGGAGCCCAATGAGAGCGTCGTGTTCGTTCCTCACTTCCTCCAAGGTTTAGGCCTCACCCTCGACCCCTTTGTGAGGGGGCTCATGTTCTACTACGGCGTGGATTTTCATGACCTGGATCCAGACGCCATCCTCCACATTTCGTCGTTTATTATCATGTGCGAGGCTTTTCTCCACGTCAACCCACACTTCGGCTTATGGCTCAAGACCTTCAATGTGACGGCGAAGATGATCGAGGGGCAACATGCGGAGTGCGGAGGCGCCGTAATAAGCAAGAACGTCGATGCCCCATGGCCAGAGGGCTCCTTTCCAGAAGCGTCCGATGTGTGGCAACGGAGGTGGTTTTATGTCACGGCTCCCAGAGGCACAAAGTGGGCAGCCGCCCCCGAGTTCCGCTCGGGCCCTCCATCACAGTCAGCGTCTTGGACCGACGTAGGACGAAATTATGGGCCTGCTGGCGATGTACCAGAACTGCAGAATCGTATCCGGGAGCTCATAGATAGAGACATAAATCTTGTCACCATAATGCAAGTGATGCTAATTCGGCGGACGCTGCCGTGCAAACGTCGGTGAAAGGATCGAGATGGACCTAGAGGGGGGGTGAATAGGTACAATTACAAATTTTAATTATTACTAAGCAATTTTAGGCAATAATGCGGAAAATGAAAGTGAGCCTAACAATTGCAAGTATGATACTAATGAGCTAAGCAAGATAATCAAGTGGCACAAATATATGAGTAAGTAAGCACAAGATGAGATAAGTGCTAAGAGACAAGTAACCACAAGTAGAGAGATAGGGTTAGGAATAACCGCAACTCCGAGAGACGAGGATGTAAGCCGATGTTCACTTCCTTGGAGGGAAGCTACATCACCGTTTAGAGAGGTGGATGTTACCACGAAGGCACACCAACGCCACGAAGGCTCACCCTATTCTCTCTTTGAGACAACACCACGGAGGCGTTTCTCAACCACTAGTGGTAGACCTTGGGTGGTCTCCAAACCCTCACATACTTTTCCGAGGGTAATCACAAAGGTCGATTCCTCTCCGGATGACTCCTACCGCCTAGGAGTCTCCAACCTCCAAGAGTAACAAGAACGATGGGGAAATGCTCAAAACTTGCTCAAGTCACGAATTCCTTTGGTGCAAAGAAAGGGAAGAAGTGGATCTATCACTTGATTGGAGAACTTCTCTCAAAAAGCTCCTAGAACACTTGGAATCTAGGATTTAGTGTGGATGAATGAGAGAGAGAGTGAGGAGTGTTCTTGAGGGGCTCAAAAGTGAATGGTCAACCCTATCCCGTGGAAGGGAAGGGAGTATATATAGGTGGTGGGAAAAAGTGACCGTTTGGGGTACAGGATGGCCGGACGTCCGGAGAACGTCGGACGTCCGGAGGCCCAAATGGGTCCGGACGTCCGACAGTCATCGGACGACCGGCCGCTCTGAAAAGTGTGACCCACAATCCAGTGTACAGGATACGAACGTCCGAGCTGGGCCGGACATCCGTAAGAACGCTTCTGATGTGAATGTGTCGGACGTTCGGAGGGTTCCGGACATCCGTAAAAATGTTTCTGTTGTGGAAGTGTCGGACGTCCGGAAGTGTCCGGACGTCCGGGCAATCAGGAAGGACCGGACGTCCGAAGGTAAGGTAGCAACTTTGAGCAAGTTTTTCACAGATCCATCGATCCCCTCTTAATAGTGCGGGATCCCTATACTCAAGAACAAACCATAAATGAAGTCAACATCTTGTATCTCCATTCTTGAGTTATATGCTTCTGTCCCTAGTCATGATCCATGCACACGGTCTTTGGAACATAATCCTGAGATATACTTGATAAACATGATTAGTCCCGAGCATATGTGTTGTCATCAACATCAAAATATGATTAAGGGCATGATTGCACTTTCAATCTCCCCCTTTTTGGTAGTTGATGACAACTCATATGCATACTCATAATAGTAATCGGAAGTATTTGTTGTGGAGCTCAATAACCATAATAAGAATAAGTAGCGAGTGAGCTCCCCCTCAAAGTGATACCACAAATACTACTAAAAACAAAAATGAATGAGGGCTCCCCCTCAAACTGATGCCACAATAGTTGGATCACTTCATATAGATTCACCAAATCTCAGATTCAACAAACTCATAACCAACAAACTCATAACATAGTTCAACAACTCATAACATAGTTCAACAAACTACTCCTAACATAGGTTCGATTACATAATGAGCTAGAGTAATACATATGGAGCCTACTCCCCCTTTGGCATCAAGTATCCAAAAAAAACTAGGGGGAATGACATGACAGTATTAAAGATCATCCTCATCATCATCATCATGAACACCACTGCCACCAGCCTCGTCAAAGAAATCAGCCCACTCAGGACCGGAGGGAAAACCAAAATCAGAAGGGGGAGCAGCAGGAAGACGCTCATCGTCACTCACATCATATACGCCCGAGTCTCTTAGATGAGCCTTCAGAGCATTCTTGGAAGTGACCATGTGGGTGACCACATCGTGGTGTTGGGAGCAATGGAAGGTGAACATCTTCATCATGGCTGAATGAGCCTTCCCAAGAAAACGAGCAATGCGCCCAAAGGGGGCATCACTGGAAGGAGGATGGGTAGTATGAGAGGGAAAACTAGCGGCGGTGCGACTAGCAGTAGCGGGAGGAGGAGGAACATGGTCAGCCGCCATGTGAGGTGGGATGACCCATCTCTCATGTACATGAGTGCGTGCAATGGGAAAGGGAGCTACACTCTCGATAAATGCCTGAAGAAAAGGTGCATGAGGGAAAGCCCACTTGTGCTGGAAGCTAGCAATGCGAATCTCATGCCATAGAAAGTGTGGGACATTTATCTTCCCTTTAGGAGATGTGTAGAGGCGATGCATGAGATCAATGCAGTAGCTGCTGCAGGAGCCCTTGTCACCCATCTTGGGATAAATGGTGCGGATGACACACTGATAAATGATGTTGAATGGAAAACGCCAAATGGAGACTTGATTTAGACCCTTTTGTTTTTCAGTACTAGACAAAGATGATATGGGTCTAAGGAGATCCGCACAGACCGCAATGCCTTTGGGCTTATGGTTGGGGTCATTGGTGTGGATTTTGAACCCAGTGTCGGGAAATCCAAGTGCGGTGACAAACTCAGCATAAGATGCTATGAGTGCAGTGTCGGAGGTCATCCATGTGACAGTGTTATCAGGAGCAAAGTAACATGTGGCATAAAACTGATGGATGGCAGCGTGATTAAAATCGTGTTGAAAGGCGAATGGAGCAGCTAGGTTTGACGACTCAATGAGCTCAATGGCTCCCAGATATTTCTCCGGATGAGTGCGAATGTGCTCAAGATCAATGCAAACATGAAGTGAAAAGCCTTTAGGGATGACAATCGTGGTGAAGATGTCGGCTTGGACATTTGTGCGAAAACGACTATCCTGAGAATCCCTAACAACAGTAAATTGATCTACATCATGACGCAATTTGAGAGAAGAAGATTTGGGGACCACATTGAAACGCTTAACATGACGGCCTAGTGATAGTGGAGGCTCAATGGAGATGTGACGGGCATCACCGTGGGGTTGCACCGGAGGAGGAGGAGGTTGAAATGTTGGACGACGAGCGCCGGGCTTGGGGGCAGCGACGCGGACGCCAATCAGCGGTGACGGATCCACCTCTTCAAGCTCATCCTCAAAGTCGGACCCCTCCGAAGAGGAATCACTGGACGAGCTGGGAGGATGAGCGGCACGTTTCCGAGGGCGAGCTTCCTCCTGGGAGTCATTGGGGCCACCACGACGAGACGGACGAGCCGGCCCTCCGGCGACTTGCTTGCGTGCGGAGTGTTTGGACCGAGGCATCGTGACCTAGGGGAGAAGGAAAACACATGTCAACACCCCTCCATAGATCAGGGTGAACCAAGTGGAGAGGGGGGGAGAGGAGGTTGTGCCCTACCTTGCGAGGAAGAACACGGAGGAGCCGAGGGGGGGGGGTCGACGGACAAGTGGGGAGAGAAGCTCCGAGCAGATACGCGGCCGGACGGCTGGACGGGCCGGACGGCAAGTGGCAGATCCGCGGCGGGGAGAAACCCCGGCGAGGGGTACGGCGGCGGGCGGCTGCGGGGAGAGAACGCACAACAAGAGCGATGGCAGCGGCGAACCGAGTGGAGAAGTGGGGTTGGTTGACCAAAACCCTACGGCATAGTATATATAGACCCCAGTAAAAACGTACGGACGTCCGGAGCCTACGGACGACCGGAGTCATATATGCGTCCGGACGTCCGGGAACGGACGGACGACCGGAGTCAGGACCATCAGCAAAGAGAGGATAACAGAGATGATTTTACGGACGTCCGACGGTGTCGGACGACCGGGCATATTGTAATAGAACGGTCTTTACGGACGTCCGGAGTCTTGCAGACGTCCGGAGCTTCATTTGCTAGGCCAACTTAAGTGAACCAGAGTGGATTTTACGGACGTCCGGCAAGGCCGGACGACCGGTCGAAGGTAACCAGAGCAGAATATATGGACGTCCGGATGCTTACAGACGTCCGACAGTGAAATACCACACGGACGTCCGGAACCTACGGACGTCCGACGCAAGAAGTTTGGACAGGAGGGCTGATCATGATGATGAGAAAGGCATTTTCTCACAGTAAACCTTATCTATTTTAGTAACTCAGATCCTATCTTACTCAATCATAGCCATAGACTACAAGTGGTGGCTAATGCCACCATGTCTGAGTAGACATGACATGACACAGAAAGACTTGAACTTTAAGTGCATAGTCACTACTCCATCATGTTAAAGCACCATAGGTCTAGACCCATGGATACTTTGAGAGTGTTGGTTCTTTTTATGCATTGAGTAGGGCAAGAACATTCATGAATTGAATGTCTCCCCCTAAGTATATGCCTACATCATGACAAGACATTAGATTCATGCATGACTGGGTACTAGATTTCACATAATGTTGTCAAGCTCCAAGATACCAAGTTCACGCCTAAGTCGACAGAACCTTGCTTCATCTAGAGGTTTGGTGAAGATATCAGCTAGTTGAAAATCTGTACCAATGTGATCAATGTGAATATCACCCTTTTCAACATGATCTCTCAAGAAATGATACCTAATATCAATGTGTTTGGTGCGGAGATGATCTTTGGGGTTCTCAGCAATATTGATGGCACTTTCATTATCACACAGAAGAGGCACATTTCTATAGGTGATACCGTAATCCTTCAAAGTTTGCCTCATCCATAACAACTGAGTTGCACAACTAGCGGCAGCAATGTATTCAGCTTCTGCGGTAGAGAGAGCAATACAATTTTGTTTCTTCGAGGACCAACTCACCAAGGATCGTCCAAGAAACTGACATGCACCGGATGTGGACTTACGATCCACTTTGTCTCCAGCCCAATCCGCATCCGTGTACCCAATGAGATCAAACTTAGCATCCTTGGGGTACCAGAGGCCCAACTTTGGGGTGTGAACAAGGTATCTAAGAATATGCTTAACCGCCTTATGATGACTTTCCTTAGGGAAAGCTTGAAATCTAGCACACATGCATACACTGAACATGATGTCTGGTCTAGATGCACAAAGATAAAGCAATGAACCAATCATAGAGCGGTAAGTAGATGGGTCGAAAGGAGTACCATTTGTGTCTTCAGTGAGAGTGATTTTGGTTGGCATGGGTGTCTTGCATGGACTAGCGTCAGACATACCAAACTTTTCTAGAATATCCTTGAGGTACTTTGCTTGAGATAAGAAAATTCCTTCTTGAAATTGTTGAATTTGAAAACCGAGGAAGAACTTCAAATCCGTATTGAGTGACATTTCAAAATTCTTGGTCATGGAATCCGCAAACTTCTTGCACAAATGAATGTTAGGAGAACCAAAAATGATGTCATCTACATAGATTTGACATAGAATCAAATCACCCTTGTCCCTCTTAGTAAAAAGAGTGGGATCGATCACCCCTCTCACAAAACCATCATCGAGTAAAAACTTTTTCAAATGATCATACCAAGCACGAGGTGCTTGTTTGAGGCCATACAAAGCCTTATGAAGTTTATACACATAGTCTTTGTGAAAGGGGTCAACGAACCCGGGTGGTTGTGACACATATACTTCTTCTTGTAGAGGACCGTTAAGGAAAGCACTCTTCACATCCATTTGATGTAATGTAAAACCATTGAAAGCGGCATAAGCAAGTAAAATGCGAATGGATTCAAGACGGGCAACGGGAGCAAAGGTCTCACCAAAGTCCAATCCTTCAACTTGTGAGTACCCTTGTGCCACTAACCTTGCCTTGTTTCGGATGATGACACCATTTTCATCTTGCTTGTTCTTGAAAATCCATTTTGTTCCAATGACGTTGTGCTCGGTGGACGGCCTCTTGACTAGTGACCACACTTGGTTGCGTTCAAAACTGTTCAACTCTTCTTGCATAGCAACAAGCCAATCGTTGTCCATCAAGGCCTCTTGTACCTTGAGTGGTTCAATACTAGACACAAACGAGAAGTGAGCACAAAAGTTTGTCAAATGTTTACGAGTGACTCTACCTTCCGAGATGCCGGTGAGGATTTTGTCAACATCAACACGACCGGCCACTCGAGGCATGATGGAGGTGAGGGTTTCACGAGGTTCAACTTCATGTCCATCATCCACATCTTCAACATATGGATCATTCACGTGTGGAGGAAGATCTTCTTGTTCATGTTGCATTTGTTGAGGTTCGTCATCCATGATTGGACTTTCTTGTTCTTGCTCTTGATGATGATCTTGTTCTTGATGGTTATCATATAGTGAGACTTGATCAACCTCATCAACTTGGGCTAAGGATATAGGTTGAACAATAGGAACTTGTGTTGGTATGGATGTTGAGGTAGTTTGATGATGCGTGAGACCTCCATCTTCTTCTTCATCATCATGAGGTTCTTGTTCCATAGGAAGAAGTGCACCAACACCCATGTTCAAAATGTCTTGAGAAGAATCTTCTTCACCTACATCACTTAGATCAACTTGCTCCCCATGGGAGCCATTAAATTCATCAAACACCACATCACAAGTTTCTACAACACATCCATTGGATTTGTTGTAGACTCTATAGGCGTGAGAGTTTGATCCATAACCAACAAATATACCCTCAATAGTTTTGGATTGAAATTTTCCTAACCGTTCTCTTTTGTTGAGAATAAAACATTTGCACCCAAATACACGAAAGTACTTGACATTTGGCTTGTTACCAGTTAGAAGCTCATATGGAGTCTTTTCCAATATAGTGCGGAGGAAGAGTCGGTTTGATGCATGGCATGCGGTATTGACAGCTTCAGCCCAAAAACTATGTGGTGACTTGTATTCATCCAACATGGACCTTGCCAATTCTACAAGTGTACGGTTCTTCCGTTCGGCTACACCATTTTGCTGAGGAGTGTATGGAGATGAATATTGATGCTCAATCCCTTCATCACTAAGAAATTCTTCCAAGGTATAGTTCTTGAACTCCGATCCATTGTCACTCCTTATTGCTTGGATTTCTCTGTCAAACTTGCGTTGAGCTTGCTTGGCAAAATCGATGAAGGTGATCTTCGTTTCGTCCTTGGACTTGAGGAAGAACACCCATGTATATCTTGAGTAATCATCAACAATGACAAGCCCATACTTTTTCCCACCAAGACTATCCCATGAAGGAGGCCCAAAAAGATCCACATGAAGGAGCTCCAGGGGCCTTGAAGTAGATACTATGTTCTTGGGTGGGTGCTTTGATTGATGTTGCTTCCCGGCTATGCATGCACTACACACACGATCTTTCTCAAAAGAGACATTGGTTTGTCCAAGGATGTGATTTCCCTTTAAGAGATCTTGAAGATTTCTCATGCTGACATGGGCTAGCCGGCGATGCCATAGCCACCCCTTGTCAGCCTTGGCCATTAGACAAGTTGCATGGAATGTGCTCTCTTTCGAGAAATCAACCGTGTAAAGGTTGCCATCCAACTCTCCAACAAAGGCCACTTCGAGAGTATCTCTCTTAAAGACTTTCACATCCGTTAGTCCAAAGAGTGTATCATAACCAACAGAAGCCAATTGGCGAACAGAAAGCAAGTGATATTTAAGGGATTGGACAAGCATAACATTTGCAAGAGACATGTCATTGGTGATAGCCACCTTGCCCAAATCGAGTACCTGTCCTTTTGAACCTCCACCAAACATAATGCTCATGAATGGTTGAATAGCTTCCATGAAATCGTAGAGCAATTTGCTATCTCCGGTCATATGATTTGTACATCCACTATCAATCACCCATTTCACTCCACCGGAGAAGCTTACCTACACACAATTAGGACTTGGTTAGAGGCACCCATTTTGCAATGGGACCTCTCAAGTTAGTTACAAGGGTCTTAGGGACCCAAATAGCATAGAAACGGAATGCATTTCGAGGACCAACAAATTTTGCAAAGACTTCTCCATATTAGTCTTCCGAAGTACATAGGAAGGAGGCATGAACTCTTTAGGCTTGTTGAGAGTGGGCATGCCCCTTGTGGCCTTTCCACTCACAACCTTACCTTTCTCCTTGTGTCCTTCTCTTACAAAAGTTTCGTTTAGAGGAGTTGTGCACTTTTGGGAGAACGTCTTCTTCTTACTTGTGCTAGGGTCAAACCCAAGTCCCTCTTTGGCAAACACCTCATTGTGTTGACTCAAAATCTCATCAAGATTCTTTTGCCCTTGAGCACATGTCATGAGACCTTTCTCAATTTGAGCCTTGAGAAAATGATTTTCCTCAAGAATAGATGCTAGATCACTACTAGAGTTAGTAACACAAGCATCAACATTTATAATAGGGGAAGAGTAAGCTTTGGCTAAGGTTTCAAGATAAGTAAGTTTGAGCGTATCAAAACTCTTTCTAAGAACGGTGAGCTCTCCTTCCTTAGTCTTGAGGGACACGGATAGAAGCTCACAATCCTTAGATAGAGAAGCATGAGACTTCACAAGCTTGCTTTTATCATTCATTAACTCGTCACAAGAGTCAATAGCCTTTTTCAAGGAGGCAAGATCATTAGTGTGAACATCAATGTTTGCACCAATTTTTAAGCATAGTTCATCATTTCGTGCTTCCTCATATTGGACTTTCCGCTCAAGGATTTCACACTTTTCCTTTTCCTCGGTGACGAGGGTTTTGAGTTCCTTAATGGTGATGGTGTGCTTACTCACCATCTCCATAAGCATACGAAACATAGTGAGTTTCTTTCCTTTGAGGGAGCACATGAACTTATTAAGTTTAGCAATCATAGGATCATTTAGATCATCATCCTCATAGCTATCCTCCGCATCAAGGTACTCATCACTAGGAGTAGAAGGTGTGAAAAGAGGAGGATTTGATCGTGGAGTTACCTTGACCTTGTCAGAAGAGCTTTGGTCCTCTCCTTCTTCAACCATGGCCTTAGCCATTAGGCACTTGTGAGCGTTGCCCTTGTAATCTTTCATGTAGTTGTAGGTGACCATGTCACCACTCTTGTTTACTAACCTCAACGTGTTTTGAGAGTCTTGAGCAACTCCGGCAACACCACTAACATCATCCGGATCAGATTCTTCTTGAGCAACCATTGCCATTCCATCTCTCTTCTTGAGCTTGGAGTTCAAAGGATTTGGCAACTTCTTCTTGGGAAAGGTCTTGGGAAACCTTGGTTTATCTTCTCTCTTCTCATAAGGGCACTCGTTGGAGAAGTGACTGGTTTCTTCACAGTTGTAGCATTTTCTCACTTTCTTCTTTTGAAATCTTCCCTTGAATTTTCCAGCGCTAAACTTCTTGACAAAAAGAGCCATGTCTTCATACGAAGGGCCCTCGTCGGAGTCAATCTCATTACCATCTTCATCCTCATCATCATCTTCTTCTTCTTCACTTTGCTCATCTTCACATACTTGCTTGGCCTTCAACGCAAGATTGATTTTTGATGATGGGGAACCATGCATGGCAAGATGTTTTGTGGCATTGGCCTTTGATTCTTCAAATAGTTGGAAGGTGGATATGATGTCATCTGTAGTCATTTCCTTGAAGGTATGGTGTTGTCTTATGTCCCACACCATTTGATGATGATATGGAGCAAGAGCATGAAGCAACTTATCCACAAGAAACCTCTTAGTCATATTGAATCCATCTTGAGTCTTGTCACACTCACATGACTCAATATCCGCAGTGAGAGTCATGAGACGCTCAAGGAGTTGATTGGGGGTTTCACCTTTTTCCATACAAAAATTTTGCAATTGCCCTTTGGCAATTTCATATTGAGCACTCCGGAGGGTAGAAGTGCCAGTCCTGGATCGTATAATACTTTCCCATAGTTCCTTGGCACTTTTGATGTGTATGAACGGTCTCCTTTGCTTTTCATCCATACCTCTCCTTGTACACATGATTGCCGTGTCATTGAGGTTCTTGTCATATATTTCTCTTGGTGTGGGGTTCTTTGGATCAAGCACATGATAGCCATACTCTATAATCTCCAGCATCTCATCATTTCCGTGTCGAAGATGATCCTACATAGCAACTTTCCACAATGCAAAATCGGCAGTAGTAGTAAGTAAAGGAGGTTTGCCTTGAGGGTTATATCTTGGTTTCTCAACCTGAGGTCTTGCGTAAAGCCAAGGAACACTGGTGTGTTCATTGCTAGGAGGTTGTTGGCCAAGTGATGAAGTAGGCACAATTGGGCTCGGACTCACACCACTTGAGTGTGGTGCAAGCACCGCGGACAACGTGGCTAATCTCAGTTGGACCAAGGCCTCAAGAGAAGCATCATGCTCCTCTTTTTGCTTAGCAAGGGCCCGTTCTAGATCCTGAGACGTAAAGGACTTGACTTCAGAAGAAGCCTCGCCTTTATCCTTAGGATCTACAACCAGGGGAGTCCCATCTGGGTTCATCTCGCTCTAGGGCGGTTAAGCCACAAGAATAGAGCACGAGGCTCTAATACCAATTGAAAGGATCAAGATGGACCTAGAGGGGGGGTGAATAGGTACAATTACAAATTTTAATTATTACTAAGCAATTTTAGGCAATAATGCGGAAAATGAAAGTGAGCCTAACAATTGCAAGTATGATACTAATGAGCTAAGCAAGATAATCAAGTGGAACAAATATATGAGTAAGTAAGCACAAGATGAGATAAGTAAGTGCTAAGAGACAAGTAACCACAAGTAGAGAGATAGGGTTAGGAATAACCGCAACTCCGAGAGACGAGGATGTAAGCCGATGTTCACTTCCTTGGAGGGAAGCTACGTCACCGTTTAGAGAGGTGGATGTTACCACGAAGGCACACCAACGCCACGAAGGCTCACCCTATTCTCTCTTTGAGACAACACCACGGAGGCGTTTCTCAACCACTAGTGGTAGACCTTGGGGTGGTCTCCAAACCCTCACAAACTTTTCCAAGGGTAATCACAAAGGTCGATTCCTCTCCGGATGACTCCTACCGCCTAGGAGTCTCCAACCTCCAAGAGTAACAAGAACGATGGGAAAATGCTCAAAACTTGCTCAAGTCACGAATTCCTTTGGTGCAAAGAAAGGGAAGAAGTGGATCTATCACTTGATTGGAGAACTTCTCTCAAAAAGCTCCTAGAACACTTGGAATCTAGGATTTAGTGTGGATGAATGAGAGAGAGAGAGTGAGGAGTGTTCTTGAGGGGCACAAAAGTGAATGGTCAACCCTATCCCGTGGAAGGGAAGGGAGTATATATAGGTGGTGGGAAAAAGTGACCGTTTGGGGTACAGGATGGCCGGACGTCCGGAGAACGTCGGACGTCCGGAGGCCCAAATGGGTCCGGACGTCCGACAGTCATCGGACGACCGGCCGCTGTGAAAAGTGTGACCCACAATCCAGTGTACAGGATACGGACGTCCGAGCTGGGCCGGACATCCGTAAGAACGCTTCTGATGTGAAAGTGTCGGACGTCCGGAGGGTTCCGGACATCCGTAAAAATGTTTCTGTTGTGGAAGTGTCGGATGTCCGGAAGTGTCCGGACGTCCGGGCAATCAGGAAGGACCGGACGTCCGAAGGTAAGGTAGCAACTTTGAGCAAGTTTTTCACAGATCCATCGATCCCCCCTTAATAGTGCGGGATCCCTATACTCAAGAACAAACCATAAATGAAGTCAACATCTTGTATCTCCATTCTTGAGTTATATGCTTCTGTCCCTAGTCATGATCCATGCACACGGTCTTTGGAACATAATCCTGAGATATACTTGATAAACATGATTAGTCCCGAGCATATGTGTTGTCATCAACATCAAAATATGATTAAGGGCATGATTGCACTTTCAGTCGGCCTCTCCGGATGTGGGAGTTTAATCCGAAGGGTCCGCGGACTATTAAGCACTTCTTCGGCCTGAAGCTCGAAGGAATGTGTAAATTATTCTTCGGACCACAAGTAAAGTGTCCAGACACCACCGAGGATGCGGGCCTAAGCTTCAATCGCCTAGACGCCCGAGTAAGTAACCTTAAAGCCGGACACTTCATTTATATTTATCATAATTGTAATTCTGAAAATCCCTCCGTGGCCAGGAATGGCTCAATAAGGCGGAGAGAATCAGGTGTCCGGCGCCACTTCCTGAAGGCTCACCTAGTCCAACCATCGCAAAGATGCTTGACCGGGCGCTCAGCAAAATCCCCTCAGGGAAAGGCGAAGGAGAGGGCAGTGAAACCGCACCACGCATCCAGACCGAAGGAATCGCTACCTCTACTATGGAGGATAGCCAGGAAGGGGAGGTTAAAACCTCCTCCCCATGCGGGAAGAAGAGGGCGGCCCCCGAAGACTTGGAGGCGGAGACGCCCAAGCAAGGGAAGAAAGTTTCACTAGGGGGCTCTGCCGCGACGGGCACCCCTACCACGTCGTGCTCACCAACGGGCCAGCCCTCCACCAAGCCGTAAGTTAATCATTAATTCGAAGGTATGGCATTACTCCGAGATCTGTAACCGAGACTTCGTCTTTTGTAGTCCGCCGAGTAGCTCTTCTCAACAGAGTTCGTCTTCGGGGGACCTTCGTCCGGGTTTTGATGGAGAGTGAGACTCCGCCCACCACTCCACTTCATGAAGCGGGCGACACAGAGGTGTCGTCATGGAGGAGTCCGGATCTGCCGAAGCCGGGAGCGAACACGTCAGTCACCCTGAGCCCGGAGCATTTGGCTCCCACGAGGGGCGAAGGGAAGGGTCCGGCTCAGTTCGATGTCCGACCGGACATACTGACATGCTTTTTGGAGCGAGCTGCGCTCTCGGAGGAGCACCGCTCTTTAATGAGCATGGTGCTCACAAAGATTTCATCCGCTACCAGCGGTTTGAATGAGGCATTCACAAGCCTGCTCAAAGGCTTCGAGGTATGCGGTGAAAAAAAATGCACTATATTTTTTTGTTAAGAAGCACGCGCTAGGTGTGCTCCCTATGGATAGTAGCCCTTGAGACTCTGGTTGCCCTCCATAGGAGGCAAACGGGGGATCAATTATTAATGGCTGCGCTGTATATATGTGCAAATATACAAGGATCCGACAGCCGACCAGTCTGTTGAAGTTGCCGAACTAAGAAGGTAGATCGGCTCTATTGATGCCGATATCACGCTGGTGAACAGACGGCTGGAAGAATCTCAGGGTATGTACTCTGCTTCCCTTATTATATTGTATAGGAAGATGCGAGAATGGCATGATGTTAATGCCCGGTGTATGCACTGGAGATGGTGCTGCTGCCGTGGAGGCCCTAAGGGCCGAGTTCGCTCAAGCCAAAGAACAAGCTCGGGCTAGCAATGAGGGTGCCCTAAAGGCGGCCGAGGAGTTGAGAGCCGAACAGGCTGCTCGTCACCGAAGCGAGGAGAAGATAGCCGAGATGGCTGAAGAGTTGAAAAATGCCACCGACCGGTATGTGCTCCTTGAAAAGGAGAGTAAGGCTAGTTCGGACGAGCTGGACAAGGCGCTTAATGCCGCCAAGTAGATGCGGACCGAGATCCGGGGTATGCGGGAGGAGCTCCAACAGGCCGACAAAATCGTGGCCGGGGGCTCCTACTTACTGCGGACCAAGTTTTTGGATCCAAAGTATGCTCCCCTAGCTGGGCGTTGGAGTCCTGCAGACGCATATGCGGACTTAACGAAAAGTAAAACTAACGCTGCCAAGTTCTTCGAGGATCAAGGTGATAAGGAAGCGGAGAAGCTTTTTTGGTCGCAGTTCAATGCTTCCCACCGCTTGCTGCCGTTGAATGAGAAGGTGGCTGCTGTGGCGGAGCTTCATAGGCTGTCTGGGCTGGCAATGCGGTCTGTAATAGACCATCTTTGGCCGAAGGGGCCCAAGCCGGACATTTATTTTGGTTTGGTGCAACAATTCCTTGGGGCCGTGACTCGGATCGACGTCGTGAGGAGGTCGGCGTGCATAGAGGGTGTGCGGATGGCTCTTGCCCGCGTTAAATCCTATTGGACGGATATGGAGGCCACCATTGTAGCGACCCAGGACCCGGCGGGAGGCCAATATCCGGTCGAGCACTACTTGGCGCAGGTCATAGAGGGTGCTCGCGTAATAGAGGCGCAGTGCTCAAAGAATTTTTTGTTTGAGTAATAAGTCGAATTATTGTAAAAACAATGTTTATTTTGATTATGAGGCTATACTTATATTCTTTGCCTGAAAATATGATTGTGTCCCCTGTACGGCTATTCTTATATGTATAAGTAGTCTGAAAGATAGCAGTCGTTGGCTTCAGCCCCCACGCTTACAATGCGGGGGTGTTCGTGAAGAATATGCTGAATCACACTTGATCCAATGTCTTGGTCCATTAAGGAGGTGATCGCACGTCGAACTAGGCAACCGGACTATATAGCTTTAACACTTTCGCTTAGCCGTGGGGATATAATAGTGGGGCTACTATGTAGCCCCTGGTACCTTTGCGGGCATCCGAATACGGGCGCATGTGTACATGGCCGGTAAACAGCCCTTCGTTAATGCGGAGGAATCCTAGGGATTCCGGTGAGTCTTCGAGTGGTTGAACAGTCTCTCGCTATATCATGACGGCCAGTTTTTGGCTTTCTCTACTGAGGCGCTCATCCGGAATAACCAGGGCACAATCGCAGTAGTTCTCCTTTGGCCTGCCTTAGCCGATGTCGGGGAAACTGATCCACGAACACCTATGGGACCGGTGGACTAAGCCCCTTTCGGTTTGGTGGGGGGCGGAGATCACACGAAGAGCAGATCAAGGCGAAACACACGAGCAATTTACCCAACTTCGGAGCTCTCCGGAGAGATAATACTCCTACTGCTGCTTGTCTGATTGTATTGTGTTCTTGCTCGGGAGCGCTGAATGCTACAGTACATTCGTGCTGCTAACGAGACCGAGCGTGTGTGTATTTTGGCCTTCGAACCCCTTCTACGTTGCGCACGGGCCTCCTTTTATATGTCCAAGGGGTCACCGACAGGTGGCAACGCAGACAAGGGTAAAAACGTAAAAGGAGCTGCAGTTGGTACAACTACTTGTACAGTGTATCCTACCTAACCCTGACAGCAGGGGACAAGGGCATTAAATGCCCGTCTGTGTCGCCCAAACAGTGCAGAAAAGGACCGTCAGGGACGCCACCGTTCGCCACGATGGCGATCTTGTCAGCGTTGCATGCCACCGCGCACCGCTGGCTGCATAGCCTCCTGCCACGCGCGCCTGGAAAGGCCCCAGGGCGACACGTTGGTGGATGTGCTGGAGCGCGGGTACAGGGTGGTTACTTGCCGCGGCAAGCGCCTTGCCGCGGTCGTTGTATTGTCGCGCCCGGAAGCTTGTCGCTCACCAGGCCTTGCCGGGACGCACGGCGCGTTGCGGCAAGTTCCTTGAGATGCCTTGGTTGGCCTTCCCGGCAAGCTCCTCTTGCTGGGGCCTTGTCTCATTGGCTTGAATACTTTGTTCTTGAATGGCTCCAAGGGAACCACGGAGGACCTTGGTGGTCGCCCGGCAAGCCTTGCCGCGGGGTGCTGCAACTGCCCGTGCACAAGTTCGGGATACTAGGGTACCCCTACTCTAGTACAACGACAGCCGATAATAACGAAACATAAGGCGGCAAACCCAGGAGCCGGGCAAACCCAACATTTGACCCAAGACATGATTCGGAGCTGATGCATATAAGGCCAAACTCGTGATGCCGAACACTCCTGAAGGTGTTCGGACTTTATAACAGAAGATGGGCTCAAGAATGCCATGAACCCTGTGTTTCCAGGTAGGTGCGGTAACCTGTCGTGGCGAAATGCCAATAACGACAGTGTCCTCTGTGGGTATGGAACCCATGGGACGGTTTAAACAACAAGAGGCAATAGAAAAGGTTTACACAGGGGCTTAATCTAAAAAGAAACCTGTTGAACGGGGACCTGCTGCACGTCTGCGCCTTTGTCTCCGTTGTGTCGTATCCTGGAAGGGTATCGCGCGAACGTTGTCTGTGAAAAAAAAGGAAAACTCATAGGAGAATACAATGTAAATATGCGGTAGATAGTAAAAGTGTAATATGATGGCCTGCCAACAAGGTTGAGCCAAGCTTTGGGGCTACATTAAATGTTTATAGCCCCTGGTTTTCGCTATGGGATTACATATACGGTCTTCGGTTGAATTTTATCCGGGCCACCGGACTTGTCTAACTGTGTCTGTGGTCTTAATGACCAACCATGTTTTATGTTATTAGAGGCCGCTTAGAGTCCGGCCGCCAGGGCCATCGCGTGTTCCTCTGCGCGTGAAGAGCGCTCTGTGATTCCGCTAACGGTGATGACGCCACATGGACCGGGCATCTTGAGTGTAAGGTAGCCATAATGCGGCAATGCATTGAAGCGGGCAAAGGCCGGTCTTCCGAGGAGTGCATGATATCCGCTTTGGAAGGGCGCAACGATGAAGAGTAGTTCCTCACTTCTAGAGTTGCTTGGGGGGCCAAATGTTACCCTCAGTACGACGGAGCCCCTGCTGTAGGCTTCAATGCCTGGTATCACCCCTTCAAAGGTGGTGTTGCTTCGGCTAACTCTGGATAGGTTTATCCCCATCCTGCGGACAGTGTCCTCGTATATTAAATTGAGACTACTGCCACCATCCATGAGGACACGGGTGAGACGATATCCGTCGATTATTGGGTTGAGCACCAAGGCCTGTGATCCTTCGCACCGAATACTAGTTCGGTCGTCCGTGTGATCGAAAGTGATCGGACGAGACATCAAGTAGTCAGATAGGTGCGCGTCTTTGAGCGCGCATCCTTGCCTTCTCATGAATGTGTGAGTCGCGTGGATCATGTTTACTGTTTTAACCTCTGGCGGGAATTTTTTCTGTCCCCCAGTGTTCGGCTGGTGAGGTTCTTCCTCGTCTTCACTTGGTGTTTCCCTCCCTTTGTGTTCGGCATTTAGTTTGTCGGCCTTCCTGAAGACCCATCACCCTCTATGGGTGTGGTTCGCAGGTTTTTCCGGGGTGCCATGAATTTGGCATAGTCTGTCCAGGACTCTGTTCAGACCGGGCGGTCCCTCTTTACTGCCTTTAAATGGCTTCTTTTGCTGAGAGCCCCTGAATCCGGCATTGACCGTTATGTTATCCGAGCTCCCTTCCTTGCTTTGGCGTTTGTGTTTATTATGCCGAGGCTCCCTGTTGCCGTCCCTTATTTCGGATGTGCTGGGGTCGATGGTGCCTTTACGGGCTAGCCAGCTATCTTCACCTGCACAAAAGCGGGTCATAAGGCTTGTTAAGGCTGCCATTGTCCTTGGCTTTTCCTGGCCGAGGTGTCTGGCAAGCCAATCGTCGCAGATGCTGTGTTTGAATGCCGCTAAGGCTTCGGCGTCCGGACAATCGACAATTTGATTCTTCTTAGTGAGGAATCTGTTCCAAAGCTTGCGAGCGGACTCTCCAGGCTGTTGGATTATGTGACTTAGGTCGTCTGCATCCGGAGGCCGGACATAAGTCCCTTGAAAATTGGCCCTGAAAGCGTCTTCTAGTTCCTCCCAACTCCCAATTGAGTTCTCGGGGAGGCTTTTTAACCAGTGTTGAGCTGGTCCCTTCAGCTTGAGGGGAAGGTATTTGATTGCGTGGAGATCATCCCCACGAGCCATGTGAATATGCAGGATAAAATCCTCGATCCAGACCCCTGGGTCTGTCATTCCGTCATATGCCTCTATGTTCACAGGTTTGAAACCTTGTGGGAATTCATGGTCCAGTACTTCTTCGGTGAAGCACAGGGGGTGTCCAACCCCTCTGTATCTGGGCGCGTCGTGGCATGTAGTCGGCTGTTGTTGTGTCTGGAGTTTATTCCGAACTGGCATTTGGCTTGTATTAGCATTTGGATGACCATAGTCCCTCGCCGGGGTGTGTCCTTTAGATCCGTAGATGGACCTGGGTGCACCGGCCTTCTTATCCGGCTTCTCACGTGGATCATGCCCGACGTCAGTAGCCGCTCTGTTGTGGTTGTGACGTGGTACGTCTGGTCTCCAGGTTGTATTATTCTTTGGTGGAACGGCCTTGTTGTCGAATTCTGGCAATAGCTTGCGCCTTGGGCAGCTTCTGGTATGGCGATCGTCGCCATATCTTTCTTCAGTGTCTAGCACTTTATTCCATCTGTGACTGAGCTTTTCCTGTGCAGCCTTAAGCCGTTGTTTCTGCTTCTTTAGACTTCTTGCTATGGCTAGAAGCTTTCGGTGGAGGTTATCTCGTTCCACTTGTTCGTCCGGGATGATGAATGCATCGTCGTCCGGACTGCGTTCCTGTTCTGGGGCGGTTTCGCGAGCTCGTCCCTCAGGATCATCGTGATCGCATATTTGCTCCGAACTTGGTTTGGCGTGACCTGGCTCATCCTGCTCCATCGCTAGGTCTGTGTGGTCATTACTGCCTTATGGTATGTCAACCCTTCTTGCGCTCTTGTCATAGTTTTCACTATTGTTGGACTTTGAGCGGCGTCTACGCCCCCATTTTGGCTTTTGTCCGGGTGTTTTATCATCCGGTTTATCGCTGTCATCCTTCTTGGGCGTATCCACCATGTATATATAATGTGACAAGGTAGTGATACCGCGCCCCAGAGATTTGGGAGCTTCTCCTGCATCTTCGTCCATACCGTCGATGTCTTCGGAGTTGAAGTCAAGATCGTTGGTTAAATCATCGATCGTGGCAATCAAGTGGGTGGTGGGTGGCAAGCGAATTCCTTTGTCGCTTGCTTCCCACTCAAGCTGGACATAGTTCGGCCCAGAGTCTCCTGTCAGAGAGAGAGACTTCAATGAGTTCAGCACATCACCAAAGGGCGAGTGTTGAAAGATGTTCGCAGCGGTAAACTCCATTACCGGAGCCCAACCTGGCTCGGCTGGTTCGAGGGTGCGCGGACCGGAACCAACGACCGGATACGAGTCCGAGGGTCCGGGGTTATAGGTCTCCACAGAGGTGAGACCTGTGTTCGGCTCCAACGCTGATGAGTATGCGTCCTACGGGGCGGGGTCTACCCCTCCGTCCTTGGGCAACGCAACTTGTTCCGGATTTAGATCCGGGCTATTGCAGGGATGATGTTCCGAGCATTGTCCGCTAGCAAGTCTAGGACGTGCCCGTTGTGATTGTTCGGCGCTCCCGGCACAGGGCCGAATCCATCGAAGATCAAGTCTCCGCAAATATCCATCGTGTAGTTCAAGTTTCCAAACCTGATCTAGTGGCCAGGGGCGTAGCTATCGATCTGCTCCAGATGGCCAAGCGAATTGGCCCGCAGTGCGTAGCCGCCTAACACAAAGATCTGTCCGAGGAGAAAAGTATCACCCTAGACCATGTTGTTGACGATTGAAGATGCCATCAAGCCTCAAAGCGACGACATAGAGGAAGTCTCAATGAAAGCACCAATGTCGGTGTCAAAACCGGCGGATCTCGGGTAGGGGGTCCCGATCTGTACGTCTTAGGCTGGTGGTAACAGGAAGCAAGGGACACAATGTTTACCCAGGTTCGGGCCCTCTCGATGGAGGTAAAACCCTACTTCCTGCTTGATTAATATTGAAGATATGAGTAGTACAAGAGTAGATCTACCACGAGATCGTAGAGGCTAAACCCTAAGAGCTAGCCTATGATGGTATGATTGTAATTGTGATCGGCCTTCTAAGGACTATCCTCTCTGGTTTATATAGACACCAGAGAGGGCTAGGATTTACATGGAGTCGGTTACAAGGAAGGAAATCTAATATCAGGATCGCCAAGCTTGTCTTCCACGCAAAGGAGAGTCCCATCCGGACACGGGCCAAAGTCTTGAGTCTTGTATCTTCACGCTTCGATAGTCCGGACAATGTATATAGTCCGGCTGTCCGGATACCCCCTAATCCAGGACTCCCTCACCCCCTCCCACAGCGAGCCTGAATTGGACTAGGGGAGGGGCGGCGCCCCCCTTTCCTTCTCCCTCTCCTTCCCCTTTCCCCCTCCTATAAAAAGGAAGGGGGGGGGCAAATTAGACTAGGAGCCCAAGTGGGACTCCTCCCACTTGGGACGCCCCTAGGCCGGTCTCTTCCCCTCTCCCTCCTTTATATACGGGGGCAAGGGGCGCCTCTAAGACACACCAATTGTTCTTAGCCGTGTGCGGCGCCCCCCTCCACCGTTTACTCCTCCGGTCATATTGTCATAGTGCTTAGGCGAAGCCTTGCACGGATCACTTCACCATCACCGTCACCACACCGTCGTGCTGATGAAACTCTCCCTCGACACTTTGCTGGATCAAGAGTTTGAGGGACGTCATCGAGCTGAACATGTGCTGAACTCGGAGGTGCCGTACGTTCGGTACTTGATCGGTTGAATCGCGAAGACGTTTGACTACATCAACCGCGTTAAGCTCACACTTCTGCTTTCGGTCTATGAGGGTACATGGACACACTCTTCCCTCTCGTTGCTATGCATCTCCTAGATAGATCTTGCATGAGCGTAGGAAATTTTTGAAATTACATGCTACATTACCCAACAGTGCCATCCGAGCGAGGTCTATGCGTAGATGATATGCACGAATAGAACACAAAGAGTTGTGGGCGATCATAGTCATGTTGCTTACCACCAACGTCTTATTTTGATTCGGCGGTATTGTTGGATGAAGCGGCCCGGACCAACCTTACATGACCACGTTCATGAGACCGGTTCCACCGACAGACATGCAACCTGTTTTGCATAAAGGTGGCTGGCGAGTGTCTATTTCTCCAACTTTAGTTGAATCAAATTTGACTACGACCGGTCCTTGCTGAAGGTTAAAACAACAAACTTGACGAAACATCGTTGTGGGTTTGATGTGTAGTTAAGAACAGTTCTTGCTAGAAGCCTGTAGCAGCAACGTAAAACTTGCAACAACAAAGTAGAGGACATCTAACTTGTTTTTGCAGCGCATGTTGTGATATGATATGGTCAAGACATGATGTGATATACGTTACTGTATGAGATGATCATGTTTTGTAAAAGCTATCGGCAACTGGCATGAGCCTTATGGTTGTCGCTTTATTGTATGAAATGCAAACGCCATGTAATTGCTTTACTTTATCACTATGCGTTAGCGATAGTTGTAGAAGTAATAGTTGGCGAGACGACAACGACGCTACAATGGAGATCAAGGTGTCAAGCCGGTGATGATGGAAATCATGACGGTGCTTTGGAGATGGAGATGAAAGGAACAAGATGATGATGGCCATATCATGTCACATATTTTGATTGCATGTGATGTTTATCTTTTATGCATCTTATTTTGCTTAGTACAGCGTAGCATTATAAGATGACCCCTCACTAAAATTTCAAGGTATAAGTGTTCTCCCTGAGTATGCACCGTTGCGACAGTTCATCGTGCCGAGACACCACGTGATGATCGGGTGTGATAAGCTCTACGTTCACATACAACGGGTGCAAGACAGTTTCGCACGTGCGGAATACTCGGGTTAAACTTGACGAGTCTAGCATGTACAGACATGGCCTCAGAACACTGGAGGCCGAAAGGTCGAACGTGAATCATATACTAGATATGATCAACATAGAGATGTTCACCATTGAAAACTACTCCATCTCACGTGATGACCGGACATGGTTTAGTTGATATGGATCATGTGATCATTTAGAAGACTCGAGGGATGTCTATCTAAGTGGGAGTTCTGAAGTAATATGATCAATTGAATTTAATTTATCATGAGCTTAGTCCTGGTAGTTTTTGCATATCTATGTTGTACATCAATGGCTCGTGCTACCATTCCCTTGAATTTTAATGCGTTCATAGAGAAGGCTAAGTTAGAAGATGATGGTAGCAACTACAAGGACTGGGTCCATAACTTGAGGATTATCCTTATTGCTGCATAGAAGAATTATGTCCTTGATGCACTGCTGGTGAAAAACCCCCTCCCGCTAATGTAGACGCGTTGAACGTCTGGCAGACACGGTCTGATGAATACTCTATAGTTCAGTGTGCCATGCTCTACGGCTTAGAATCGGGACTTCAAAGACATTTTGAACGTCATGGACCATATGAGATGTTCCAGGAGTTGAAGTTAATATTTCAAGCAAATGCCCGAGTTGAGAGATATGAAGTTTCTATAGCTGCAAGATGGAGGAGAACAGTTCTGTCAGTGAACATATACTCAGAATGTCTGGGTACCATAACCACTTGACTCAGCTGGGATGATAGTGTTATTGACAGAGTTCTTCAATCACTGCCACCAAGCTATAAAGGCTTCGTGATGAACTATAATATGTAAGGGATGGATAAGACAATTCCTGAGCTCTTCGCTATGCTCAAAGCAGAGGAGGTAGAAATCAAGAAAGAGCATCAAGTGTTGATGGTTAACAAGACCACTAGTTTCAAGAAAAAGGGCAAGGGAAAGAAGGGGAACTTCAAGAAGAATGGCAAGCAAGTTGTCACTCCCGGGAAGAAGCCCAAGTCTGGACCTAAGCCTGAAACTGAGTGCTTCTACTGCAAAGGGACTGGACACTGGAAGCGGAACTGCCCCAAGTATTTGGCGGATAAGAAGGATGGCAAAGTGAACAAAGGTATATTTGATATACATGTTATTGATGTGTACCTTACTAATGCTCGTAGTAGCGGCTGGGTATTTGATCCTGGTTCTGTTGCTCATATTTGCAACTCAAAACAGGGGCTACAGATTAAACGAAGATTGGCTAAGGATGAGGTGACGATGCACGTCGGGAATGGTTCCAAGGTCGATGTGATCGCTGTCGGCATGCTACCTCTACATCTACCTTCAGGATTAGTTTTAGACCTGAATAATTGTTATTTGGTGCCAGCGTTGAGCATGAACATTATATCTGGATCTTGTTTGATGCGAGACGGCTATTCTTTTAAATCGGAGAATAATGGTTGTTCTATTTATATGAGTAATATCTTTTATGGTCATGCACCCTTGAAAAGTGGTATATTTTTGTTGAATCTCGATCGTGGTGATACACATATTCATAATATTGATGCCAAAAGATGCAAAGTTGATAATGATAGTGCAACATATTTGTGGCACTGCCGTTTAGGCCATATTGGTGTAAAGCGCATGAAGAAACTCCATGCAGATGGACTTTTGGAATCACTTGATTATGAATCATTTGATGCTTGCGAACCATGCCTCATGGGCAAGATGACTAAAACTCCGTTCTCCGGAACAATGGAGGGAGCTACTAACTTATTGGAAATAATACATACCAATGTATGCGGTCCGATGAGTGTCGAGGCTTGGCGACGGTATCGTTATTTTCTGACCTTCACAGATGATTTGAGCATATATGGGTATATATACTTAATGAAACATAAGTCTGAAACATTTGAAAAGTTCAAAGAATTTCAGAGTGAAGTGGAAAATCATCATAACAAGAAAATAAAGTTTCTATGATCTGATCGCGGAGGCGAATATTTGAGTTACGAGTTTGGCCTTCATTTAAAACAATGTGGAATAGTTTCACAACTCACGCCACCTGGAACACCACAGCGTAATGGTGTGTCTGAACGTCGTAACCGTACTTTATTAGATATGGTGCGATCTATGATGTCTCTTACCGATTTACCACTATCGTTTTTGGGTTATGCATTAGAGACAACTACATTCACGTTAAATAGGGCACCATCCAAATCCATTGAGACGACACCGTATGAACTTTGGTTTGGTAAGAAACCTAAGTTGTCGTTTCTTAAAGTTTGGGGTTGCGATACTTATGTGAAAAAGCTTCAGCCTGATAAGCTCGAACCCAAATGGGAGAAGTGTGTCTTCATAGGATACACAAAAGAAACTGTTGGGTACACCTTCTATCACAGATCCGGAGGCAAGATCTTTGTTGCTAAGAATGGATCCTTTCAAAGTTTATTTCGAAAGAAGTGAGTGCGAGGAAGGTAGAAATTGATGAGGTAATTGTACCTTCTCTTGAATTGGAAAGTAGTTCATCACAGAAATCAGTTCCAGTGATGCCTACACCAATTAGTGAGGAAGCTAATGATGATGATCATGAAACTTCAGATCAAGTTACTACCAAACCTCGTAGGTCAATGATACGTCTCCAACGTATCTATAATTTTTGATTGTTCCATGCTATTATATTATCTGTTTTGGATGTTTAATGGGCTTTAATATGCTCTTTTATATTATTTTTGGGACTAGCCTATTAACCAGAGGCCCAATGCCAGTTGCTGTTTTTTTTGCCTATTTTAGTGTTTCACAAAAAAGGAATATCAAACGAAATCCAAACAGAACGATACCTTCGCGAGGATCTTTCTTGGAACAAACGCAATCCAGGAGATTTGGAGTGGAAGTCAGAGACGCAACAAGGCGGCCACGAGGCAGGAGGGCACGCCCCCACCCTTGTGGGCCCCTCGTAGCTCCACCGACCTACTTCTTCCGCCTGTATATACTCTTATACCCTGAAAACGTCCAGGGGAGCCACGAAACCACTTTTCCACCGCCGCAACCTTCTATACCTGTGAGATCCCATCTTGGGGCCTTTTTCGGCGATCTGCCGGAGGGGGATTCGATCATGGAGGGCTTCTACATCAACACCATAGCCTCTCCGATGATGTGTGAGTAGTTTACCACAGACCCTCGGGTCCATAGTTATTAGCTAGATGGCTTCTTCTCTCTCTTTGGTTCTCAATACAAAGTTCTCCTCGATGTTCTTGGAGATCTATTCGATGTAATACTTTTTGCGGTGTGTTTGCCGAGATCCGATGAATTGTGGGTTTATGATCAAGATTATCTATGAACAATATTTGATTCTTCTCTGAGTTCTTATATGCATGATTTAATATATTTCAAGTCTCTTTGAATTATCAGTTTAGTTTGGCCTACTAGATTGATCTTTCTTGCAATGGGAGAAGTGCTTAGCTTTGGGTTCAATCTTGCGGTATCCTTTCCCAGTGACAGCAGGGGCATCAAGGCACATATTGTATTGTTGCCATCAAGGATAAAAAGATGGGGTTTATATCATATTGCTTGAGTTTATCCCTCTGCATCATGTCATCTTGCCTAATGCGTTAGTCTATTCTTATGAACTTAATACTCTAGATGCATGCTGGATAGCGGTCGATGTGTGGAGTAATAGTAGTAGATGCAGAATCATTTCGGTCTACTTGACACAGACGTGATGCCTATGTTCATGATCATGCCTAGATATTCTCATAACTATGCGCTTTTCTATCAATTGCTCGGCAGTAATTTGTTCACCCACCGTAATATATGCTATCATGAGAGAAGCCACTAGTGAAACCTATGGCCCCCGGGTCTATTTTCCATCATATAAGTTTCCGATCTACAATTCTAGTTTACTATTTATTTTATTTTTAAAACTTTACTTTCCAATCTATACAACAAAAATACCAAAAATATTTATCTTATTATCTTTATCAGATCTCACTTTTGCAAGTGGCCGTGAAGGGATTGACAACCCCTTTATCGCATTGGTTGCAAGGTTCTTGATTGTTTGTGCATGTACTAGGCGACTTGTGTGTAGTCTCCTACTGGATTGATACCTTGGTTCTCAAAAACTGAGGGAAATACTTACGCTACTTTGCTGCATCACCCTTTCCTCTTCAAGGTAAAACCAACGCATGCTCAAGAGGTAGCAGTCAACTAGAGTACAATCTGCACCAGAGTGGTACGGTAATCCTGTTCTGGAAGTCATGTTAGTAGACCATGATGAACCTACGAACTATGAGGAAGCAACGATGAGCCCAGATTTCGCAAAATGGCTTGAGGCCATGAAATTTGAGTTGGGATCCATGTATGAGAACAAAGTATGGACTTTGGTTGACTTGCCCGATGATCGGCAAGCGATAGAGAATAAATGGATCTTCAAGAAGAAGACTGGCGCTGATTGCTACGTCTTGAGCTTGCATTGGTTTTCCTTGAAGAGGAAAGGGTGATGCAGCAATAGTAGCATAAGTATTTCCCTTAGTTTTTGAGAACCAAGGTATCAATCCAATAGGAGGCTCCTCAAAAGTCTCCCGCACCTACCCAAACAAACAAAGAACTCGCAACCAACGCAATAAAGGGGTTGTCAATCCCTTCACGGCCACTTGGAAAAGTGAGATCTCATAGAGATAGTATGATAAGATAAATATATTTTTGGTATTTTATAATATAGATGCAAAAAGTAAAGATGCAAATAGAAGTAGATTGAAAGCAAATATGATGAAAGATAGACCCGAGGGCCATAGGTTTCACTAGAGGCTTCTCTCAAGATAGCATAAGTATTACGGTGGGTAAACAAATTACTGTCGAGAAATTGATAGAAAAGCGAATAATTATGAGATTATCCAGGCATGATCATATATATAGGCATCATGTCCGTGACAACTAGACCGACTCCTGCCTGCATCTACTACTATTACTCCACACATCGACTGACTCCTGCCTGCATCTAGAGTATTAAGTTCATAAAGAACAAAGTAACGCCTTAAGCAAGATGACATGATGTAGAGGGATAAACTCAAGCAATATGATATAAACCCCATATTTTATCCTCGATGGCAACAATACAATACATGCCTTGCAACCCTTTCTGTCACTGGGTAAGGACACCGCAAGATTGAACCCAAAGCTAAGCACTTCTCCCATGGCAAGAAATATCAATTTAGTAGGCCAAACCAAACTGATAATTCGAAGAGACTTGCAAATATAACTCAATCACACATAAAAGAATTCAGAGGAGATTCAAATATTTCTCATAGATAAACTTGATCATAAACCCACAATTCATCGGATCTTGACAAACACACCACAAAAAGAGTTTACATCAAATAGATCTCCACAAGAGAGGGAGAGAACATTGTATTGAGATCCAAAAAGAGAGAAGAAGCCATCTAGCTAATAACTATGGACCCGAAGGTCTATGGTAAACTACTCACAACTCATCAGAGGGGCTATGGTGTTGATGTATAAGCCCTCCGTGGTCGATTCCCCCTCTGGTGGAGCACCGACGAAGGCTCCAAGATGGGATCTCACGGATACAGAAGGTTACGGTGGTGGAAATTGTGTTTCATTGGCTCCCTGGATATTTTTGGGGTACGTAGGCTTATATAGGAGGAAGAAGTACGTCGGTGGCCGCCCGAGGGGCCCACGAGATAGGGGCGCGCCCAGAGGGGGTGGGCGCGCCCTCCTGTCTCGTGGCCGCCTCAGCTGCTTCTTGACTTGCACTCCAAGTCCCGTGGATCACGTTCGTTCCAAAAATCACGCTCCCAAAGGTTTCATTCCGTTTGGACTCCGTTTGATATTCCTTTTCTTCGAAATACTGAAATAGGCAAAGAAAACAGCTATACGGGTTGGGCCTCCGGTTAGTAGGTTAGTCCCAGAAATGATATAAATGTGTAAAATAAATCCCATAAACATCCAAAAGGGCTAATATAATAGCATGGAACAATAAAAAATTATAGATACGTTGGAGACGTATCAAGCATCCCCAAGCTTAATTCCTGCTCGTCCTCGAGTAGGTAAATGATAAAAACAGAATTTTTGATGTGGAATGCTACCTAGCATAATTCTTAATGTAATTTTCTTTATTGTGTCATGAATGTTCAGATCCAAATGATTCAAGATAAAAGCTTATAAAACATAAAAATAATAATGCTTCAAAGCATACTGACAAATAATCATGTCCTATCAAAATAGCATAGCCAAAGAAAGCTTATCCCTACAAAATCATATACTTAGGCCATGCTTCATTTTCATTACACAAAATACTCCCATCATGCACAACCCGATGACGAGCCGAGCAATTTTTTCATACTTTTTAACACGCTTTAGCTTTTTTCAACTCTTACGCAATACATGAGCGCAAGCCATGGACATAGCACCAAGGTGGTATAAGGTGGTGATTGTGAGGACAAAAAGAGGGAGAAGATAGTCTCACATCAACTAGGCGTATCAACGGGCTATGAAGATGCCCATCAATAGATATAAATGTGAGTGAGTAGGGATTGCCATGCAACAGATGCACTAGAGCTATAAATATATGAAAGCTCAACAAAAGAAACTAAGTGGGTGTGCATCCAACTTGCTTGCTCACGAAGACCTAGGGCATTTTGAGGAAGCCCATCATTGGAATATACAAGCCAAGTTCTATAATGAAAAACTCTCACTTAGTATATGAAAGTGACCACATAGGAGACTCTCTATCATGAAGATCATGGTGCTACTTTGTAGCACAAGTGTGGAAAAGGAGATAGTAGCATTGTCCCTTCTCTCTTTTTCTCTCATTTTTTTTCTTTTTCTTTTCTTCTTTTTTTTCTTTGGCCTTTTTTTGGCCTTTCTTTTTTTTGCTCTTTTCTTTTCTTTTTGTAAAGTCTGAAGTCTCATCCCGACTTGTGGGGGAATCATAGTCTTCATCATCCTTTCCTCACTGAGACAATGCTCTAATAATGAAGATCATCACACTTTTATTGATTTACAACTCAAGAATTACAACTCAAAGCTAGAACAAGATATGAATCTATATGAATGCCTCCGGCGGTGTACCGGGATATGCAATGAATCAAGAGTGACATGTATGAAATTTATGAAGGTGGCCTTGCCACAAATACGATGTCAACTACATGATCATGCAAAGAGCAATATGACAATAATGAAACATGTCATAATAAACGAAACGGTGGAAAGTTGCATGGAAATATATCTCGGAATGGCTATGGAAATGTCATAATAGGTAGGTATGGTGGCTGTTTTGAGGAAGGTAGATAATGGGTTCATGACACCGGCGAAAGTTGCGCGGTATAATAGAGGCTAGCAAAGTGGAAGGGTGAGTGTGCGTATATCCATGGACTCAAATTAATCATAAAGAACTCATATACTTATTGGAAAAGTCTACTTAGACCTCGAAGCAAAGTACTACTACGCATGCCCCTAGAGGGATAGATTGGTAGGAAAAGACCATCGCTCGTCCCCGACTGCCACTCATAAGGAAGACAATCAAAAGAGCACCTCATGCAACAAATTTGTCACACAACTTTTACCATACGTGCATGCTACGGGACTTGCCAACTTCAACAAAAGTATTTCTCAATTTCATAATTACCCACTATCATGACCCTAACATTACTACCTTTATATCTCAAAACAATTATCAAGCATCAAATTGATCATAGCATCCAATTCACTTCCTATGATAGTTTTTGTTATACCCAACTTGGATGCTCATCATTCTAGGACCAAATTTGTAACCATAGCAAATACCATGATGTTATAAAAGACTCTCAAAATAATATAAGTGAAGCATGAGAGACTAGCAATTTCTTCAAAATTAATCCAACGCCGTGCTCTAAAAGATATAAGTGAAGCACTAGAGCAAAAACTATCAAGCTCAAAGATATAAGTGAAGCACATAGATTATTCTAGCAAATTCTAATCAAGTGGGCTTCTCCCAAAAGGTGTGTACAGCAAGGATGATTGTGGTAAACTAAAAAGTAAAGACTAATATAATACACGACGCTCCAAGCAAAACACATATCATGTGGCAAATAAAAATATAGCTCCAAGTAAAGTTACCAATGAACAAAGACGAAAGAAGGGATGCCTTCCCGGGGCATCCCCAAGCTTAGGTTTTTGGATATCCTTGAATATCTTGGGGTGCCATGGGCATACCCAAGCTTAGGCTCTTGGCACTCCTTATTTCGTAGTCCATAAAAGCTCTACCCAAAATTGAAAACTTCACAACACAAAACTCAACAGGAAATCTTATAAGCTCCGTTAGTGAAAGAAAACAAAACCACCACATAAGAAACTGTAATGAACTCATTATTTATTTATGTTGGTGTTAAACCTACTGTATTCCAACTTCTCTATGGTTTATAAATTATTTTACTAGCCATAGATGCATCAAAATAAGCAAACAACACACGAAAAACAAAATCTGTCAAAAAACAGAACAGTCTGTAGCAATCGGTAACTAACGCAAACTTCTGGAACTCTAAAAATCCTACCAAAATAGGAAGTCCTGGTAAATTTGTCTATTGATCAGAAGAAAAAATAATCAACGCAAAAGCACATTTCTTTGATTTAACAAAACTAAATTCATGCGTGCAAAGTTTCTGTTTTTCAGCAGAATCAAATCAACTATCATCATAGGTTATCCTATAGGTTCTACTTGGCACAAACACTAACTAAAACATAAAAACACATCTAAACAGAAGGTAGATGCAAAATTTATTACTAAATAGGAACACAAATAAAATTGGGTTGCCTCCAAACTAGCGCTATCGTTTAACGCTCCTAGCTAGGCATAAAAGCGAAGATAGATCTAAGTAGTGCCATCTTTGGCACTCAATTCATAAGTAGCTCGCATGATAGATTCATAAGGTAAATTGACTTTATTTCTTGGAAAGTGCTCCATGCCTTTCTTTAATGGAAATTGGAATCTAATATTCCCTTCCTTCATATCAATGATCGCACCAATCGTTCTAAGGAAAGGTCTACCAAGAATAATAGGGCAAGCAAGATTGCAATCTATATCAAGAACGATAAAATCTACGGGCACCAAATTTCTATTTGCAACAATGAGAACATCATTGATCCTTCCCATTGACTTTTTAATGGCGGAATCCGCAAGATGCAAATTTAAAGAGTAATCATCAAGATCATGGAAACCTAGAATATCACATAAAGTTTTCGGAATCGTGGAAACACTAGCACCCAAATCACACAAAGCAAAACACTCATGATCTTTAATTCTAATCTTTATAGTAGGTTCCCACTCATCATTAAGTTTACTAGGTATAGATACTTCCAAATTAAGTTTTTCATCATAAGATTGCATCAAGGCATCAACGATATGTTTGGTAAAAGCTTTATTTTGACTATAAGCATGAGGAGAATTAACAACGGATTGCAACAAGGAAATACAACCTTCTAAAGAACAATTATCATAATCAAATTCCTTGAAATCTGAAATAGTGGGTTCAATGCTATTTAAAGTCATGACCTCTCCAATCCCACTTTTACCAAATTTAGCATCAAGATCTAAAAACTCCGAATTGTTGGGACGCCTTCTAACTAAAGTTGACTCATCTTCAGTCCCATAATTATCAAGATTCATATTGTAAAACAAAGATCTAATAGAAGACACATAGATAACTTTAAGATCTTCATCATTATTTTCATGGAAAGTAGACGAACACGCCTTTACAAAGCAATCTTTCTTAGCAGGCAATCTAGCGGTTCTTTCCTTGCACTCATCAATGGAAATTCTCATTGCTTTGAGAGACTCATTGATATCATGCTTAGGAGAAAAAGATCTAAGTTTAAGAGAATCAACATCAAGCGAAAGTCTATCAACATTCCTAAGCAAATCATCAACTTTGAGCAATTTTTCTTCAAGCAAAGCATTAAAATTCTTTTGAGAAATCATAAATTCTTTCACACTATTCTAAAAATCAGATGGCATATTATTAAAATTGCCATAAGAATTATTGTAGGAATTTCCATAATTATTAGAGGAATTACTAGGGAACGGTCTAGCATTAAAGTTTCCTCTATAAGCATTGTTTCCAAAACTATTCCTACCAACAAAATTCACATTCATAGATTCATTATTATTCTCAATCAAAGTAGACAAAGGCATATCATTGGGATCAAGAGGAGTGTTTCTAGTAGCAAATAATTTCATAAGTTCATCCATCTTTTCACTCAAAACATTGATTTCTTCTATAGCATGCACTTTTTTTACTAGAAGATCTTTCGGTGTGCCATTGAGAATAGTTAGCCATAATATTATCAAGAAGTTTTGTAGCATCTCCTAATGTGATTTCCATAAACGTGCCTCCCGCGGCCGAATCTAAAAGATTTCTAGAAGCAAAGTTCAAACCGGCATAAATTTTTTGTATGATCATCCATAAATTCAAACCATGAGTAGGGCAATTGCGAATCATCAATTTCATTCTTTCCCAAGATTGGGCAACATGCTCATGATCAAGTTGTTTAAAATTCATAATATCGTTCCTAAGAGTGATGATCTTAGTGGGAGGAAAATACTTAGAGATAGAAGCATCTTTGCACTTGTTCCAAGAATCAATACTATTTTTAGGCAAAGACGAAAACCAAACTTTAGCACGATCTCTAAGTGAAAACGGAAATAACTTCAATTTAACAATATCATTATCCGTATCTTTCTTCTTTTGCATATCACACAAATCAACAAAGTTTTTTAGATGAGTAGCGGCATCTTCACTAGGAAGGCCAGCGAATTGATCTTTCATAACAAGATTCAACAAAGCATTATTGATTTCACAAGACTCAACATCATTAAGAGGAGCAATCGGAGTACTAAGGAAATCATTATTATTGGTATTGGAGAAATCACACAATTTGGTATTATCTTGCGCCATGGCAACAAGTAATCCAACACACAAGCAAACAGAAAAAGGCAAGCGAAAAGAGAGGAGGAGATTGGGAAAGAGAGGGCAAATAAAACGGCAAGGGTGAAGTGGGGGAGAGGAAAACGAGAGGCAAATGGCAAATAACGTAAATGCGAGGGAGATTGGCTTGTGATGGGTACTTGGTATGTCTTGACTTGAGCGAAGACCTCCCCGGCAACGGCGCCAGAAATCCTTCTTGCTATGTCTTGAGCTTGCGTTGGTTTTCCTTGAAGAGGAAAGGGTGATGCAGCAATAGTAGCGTAAGTATTTCCCTTAGTTTTTGAGAACCAAGGTATCAATCCAGTAGGAGGCTCCTCAAAAGTCCTACGCACCTACACAGACAAACAAAGAACTCGCAACCAACGCAATAAAGGGGTTGTTAATCCCTTCACGGCCACTTGCGAAAGTGAGATCTGATAGAGATAGTATGATAAGATAAATATATTTTGGGTATTTTATAATATAGATGCAAAAAGTAAAGATGCAAATAAAAGTAGATTGAAAGAAAATATGATGAAAGATAGACCCGGGGGCCATAGGTTTCACTAGAGGCTTCTCTCAAGATAGCATAAGTATTACGGTGGGTGAACAAATTACTGTCGAGCAATTGATAGAAAAGCGAATAATTATGTGATTATCTAGGCATGATCATGTATATATGCATCATGTCCATGACAAGTACACCGACTCGTGCCTGCATCTACTACTATTACTCAACACATCGACCGACTCGTGCCTGCATCTAGAGTATTAAGTTCATAAAGAACAGAGTAACACCTTAAGCAAGATGACATGATGTAGATGGATAAACTCAAGCAATATGATATAAACCCCATCTTTTTATCCTCGATGGCAACAATACAATACGTGCCTTGCAACCCTTTCTGTCACTTGGTAAGGACACCGCAAGATTGAACTCAAAGCTAAGCACTTCTCCCATGGCAAGAAAGATCAATCTAGTAGGCCAAACCAAACTGATAATTCGAAGAGACTTGCAAAGATAACTCAATCATACATAAAAGAATTCAGAGGAGATTCAAATATTTCTCATAGATAAACTTGATCATAAACCCACAATTCATCGGATCTCGAAAAACACACCGCAAAAAGAGTTTACATCAAATAGATCTCCACAAGAGAGGGAGAGAACATTGTATTGAGATCCAAAAAGAGAGAAGAAGACATCTAGCTAATAACTATGGACCCGAAGGTCTGTGGTAAACTACTCCCAACTCATCGGAGGGGCTATGGTGTTGATGTAGAAGCCCTCCATGGTCGATTCCCCCTCCGGCGGAGCGCTGGCGAAGGCTCCAAGATGGGATCTCGCGGATACAGAAGGTTACGGTGGTGGAAATTGTGTTTCCTTGGCTCCCTGGATGTTTTCGGGGTACGTAGGCTTATATAGGAGGAGGAAGTATGTTGGTGGCCGCCCGAGGGGCCCACGAGATAGGGGGCGCGCACAGAGGGGGTGGGCACGCCCTCCTGTCTCGTGGTCGCCTCGGCTGCTTCTTGACTTGCACTCCAAGTCCTCTGGATCACGTTCGTTCCAAAAATCACGCTCCCGAAGGTTTCATTCCGTTTGGACTCCATTTGATATTTCTTTTCTTCGAAATACTGAAATAGGCAAAAAAAACAGCAATACGGGTTGGGCCTCCGGTTAGTAGGTTAGTCCCAAAAATGATATAAATGTGTAAAATAAAGCCCATAAACATCCAAAAGGGATAATATAATAGCATGGAACAATCAAAAATTATAGATATGTTGGAGACGTATCGCTGATGGTAATGTTACTATCTACAAAGCTCGACTTGTTGTGGGAGGTTTTCGACAAGTTCAAGGAGTTGACTACAATGAGACCTTCTCACCTGTAGCGATGCTTAAGTCTGTCTGAATCATGTTCGCAATTGCCGCATTTTATGATTATGAAATCTGGCAAATGGATGCCAAAACTGCATTCCTTAATGGATTTCTCAAAGAAGAGATGTATATGATGCAATCAGAAGGTTTTATCTATCCTAAAGGTGCTAACAAAGTATGCAAGCTCCAGCGACCATTTATGGACTGGCGCAAGCATATTGGAGTTGGAATATATGCTTTGATGAGGTGATCAAAGCATATGGTTTTATACATACTTTTGGAGAAGCCTGTATTTACAAGAAAGTGTGTGGGAGCTCTGTAGCATTTCTAATATTACTAGCAAGATGCCTGTGCGTTGCATGGAACATGAGGATGCATTTGTATGAGTAGTTTATCTTGTGGGAGAAAAGGATGAACGAGGGAAGGCCGTATCTGCAAATGTGGAGAGGAGTGCGGGTAAATTGTCGTAGTTTCCTTCCTATCTGTTAGATATAGATCGGACAGTCTATATTGCTGGATGGCAGGCACACCATCATCACCAACTCTGCTTTTTATAAGAGTAGATACGTGGATGACATATTGTTGATTGGAAATGATATAGAATTTCTTGATAGCATAAAAGGATACTTGAATAAGAGTTTTTCAATGAAATTCCTCGGTGAAGCTGCTTATATATTGGGCATCAAGATCTATAGAGATAGATCAAGATGCTTAATTGGACTTTCACAAAGCACATACCTTGATAAAGTTCTGAAGAAGTTCAAAATGGATCAGTCAAAGAAAGGGTTCTTCCTTGTGTTACAAGGTGTGAAGCTGAGTCAGACTCAATGCCCGACCACTGTAGAAGATAGAGAGAAAATGAGAGTCATTCCCTATGCTTCAGCCATAGATTCTATCATGTATGCAATGCTGTGTACCAGACCTGATGTGTGCCTTTCTATAAGTCTAGCAGGGAGGTATCAAAGTAATCCCGGAGTGGATCACTGGACAGCGGTCAAGAACATCCTGAAATACCTGAAAAGGACTAAGGATATGTTTCTCGTTTATGGAGGTGACAAAGAGCTCGTCGTAAATGGTTACGTTGATGCTAGCTTTGACACTGATCCGGATGACTAAGTCACAAACCAAACACGTATTTATATTGAATGGTGGAGCTGTCAGTAGGTGCAGTTCCAAGCAGACCATCATGACGGGATCTACGTGTGAAGCGGAGTATATAGCTTCTTCAGAAGCAGCAAATGAAGGAGACTGGATGAAAGAGTTCATATCCGATCTAGGTGTAATACCTAGTGCATCGACTCCAATAGAAATCTTTTGTGACAATACTGGAGCAATTGCCTTAGAGAAGGAATCCAGATTTCACAAGAGAACAAAGCACATCAAGAGACGCTTCAACTCCATCCGTGATCAAGTCAAGGAGGGAGAAATAGAGATTTGCAAAATACATACGGATCTGAATGTTGCAGACCCATTGACTAAGCCTCTTCCACAAGCAAACCATGATCAGCACCAAGACTCCATGGGTGTTAGAATCATTACAATGTAATCCAGATTATTAACACTAGTGCAAGTGAGAGACTGAAGGAAATATGCCCTTGAGGCAATAATAAAGTTGTTATTTATATTTCCTTATATCATGATAAATGTTTATTATTCATGCTAGAATTGTATTAACCAGAAACTTAATACATGTGTGGATACATAGACAAAACACAGTGTCCCTAGTATGCCTCTACTAGACTAGCTCGTTAATCAAAGATGGCTAAGTTTCCTAACCATAGACATGTGTTATCATTTGATGAACGGGATCACATCATTAGGAGAATGATGTGATGGACAAGACCCATCTGTTATTTTATCATAATGATCGTTAAGTTTTATTGCTACTGCTTTCTTCATGACTTATACATATTCCTTTGACTATGAGATTATGCAACTCCCGAATACCGGAGGAACACATTGTGTGCTATCAAACGTCATAACATAAGTGTGTGATTATAAAGATGCTCTACATGTGTCTCCGAAGGTGTTTGTTGGGTTGGCATAGATCGAGATTAGGATTTGTCACTCCAAGTATCGGAGAGGTATCTCTGGGCCCTCTCGGTAATACACACCATGATAAGCCTTGCAAGCAATGTGACTAATGAGTTAGTTGTGGGATGATGTATTACAGAACGAGTAAAGAGACTTGTCGGTAACGAGATTGAACTAGGTATGTAGATACCCATGATCGAATCTCGGACAAGTAACATACCGATAACAAAGGGAATGACGTATGTTGTCATTACGGTTTGACCAATAAAGATCTTCGTAGAATATGTAGGAACCAATATAAGCATCCAGGTTCTACTGTTGGTTATTGACCGGAGATGTGTCTCGGTCATGTCTACATAGTTCTCGAACATGTAGGGTCCGCACGCTTAACGTTCGATGACGATTTGTATTATGAGTTATGTGTTTTGGTGAGCGAAGATTGTTCAGAATCCCGAATGAGATCATGGACATGACAAGGAGTCTCAAAATGGTTGAGGGGTACAGACTGATATATTGGATGATAGTATTCGGACACCAGAAGTGTTTCACAAT